>NC_084620.1:69883294-69918294 GCF_033978795.1 Nerophis ophidion
ACACCGAAATTCTTCTATTTATTCAACTTTTTTAACTTTTTCTTCGTCTCCTCCGGATTTTGGCACATTCTACCTTCTACATCCCAATTCAAGCCGTTCCAACTTCAAACTATTCAACCTATTCGGGAATGGTTGGCTTTTCTTTGACAAAATTCCAAAAATTTCCAAAATTCCAGGTTTTCTGGTACATTTTTCCCATTCAAAATGAATTGGCCATTATTCAAACTTCCACCATTTTAACATTTTTCAAACCATTCCACCTTCAACACATTCCACTGTCCTGGAAATTTAAACTACCCTTTTCCAAGTTCCAAAAACTTCCTAAATTTCCCAGAATTCCTGTTTTTCCAAAGCCCACATATGGTTTTCTACACCAAAATTCTTCTATTTATTCAACTTTTTTTTTAAACTTTTTCTTCGTCTCCTCCGGATTTTAGCACATTCTACCTTCCACATCCCAATTCAAGCCGTTCCATCTTCAAACTATTCAGCCTATTCGGGAACGGTGGGCTTTTGCTTGACAAAATTCCAAAAATTCCCAGAATTCCAGGTTTTCTGGGACATTTTTCCCATTCAAAATGAATTGGCCAATTTTCAAACTTACACCATTTTAACATTTTTCAAACCATTCCACCTTCAACACATTCCACTGTCCTGGAAATTTGAACTACACTTTTTCCAAGTTCCAAAAAATTCCAAAATTTCCCAGAATTCTTGTTTTTCCAAAGCCCACATATGGTTTTCTACACCGAAATTCTTCTATTTATTCAACTTTTTTAACTTTTTCTTCGTCTCCTCCGGATTTTGGCACATTCTACCTTCTACATCCCAATTCAAGCCGTTCCAACTTCAAACTATTCAACCTATTCGGGAATGGTTGGCTTTTCTTTGACAAAATTCCAAAAATTTCCAAAATTCCAGGTTTTCTGGTACATTTTTCCCATTCAAAATGAATTGGCCATTTTTCAAACTTCCACCATTTTAACATTTTTCAAACCATTCCACCTTCAACACATTCCACTGTCCTGGAAATTTGAACTACCCTTTTTCCAAGTTCCAAAAAATTCCAAAATTTCCCAGAATTCTTGTTTTTCCAAAGCCCACATATGGTTTTCTACACCGAAATTCTTCTATTTATTCAACTTTTTTAACTTTTTCTTCGTCTCCTCCGGATTTTGGCACATTCTACCTTCTACATCCCAATTCAAGCCGTTCCAACTTCAAACTATTCAACCTATTCGGGAATGGTTGGCTTTTCTTTGACAAAATTCCAAAAATTTCCAAAATTCCAGGTTTTCTGGTACATTTTTCCCATTCAAAATGAATTGGCCATTATTCAAACTTCCACCATTTTAACATTTTTCAAACCATTCCACCTTCAACACATTCCACTGTCCTGGAAATTTAAACTACCCTTTTCCAAGTTCCAAAAACTTCCTAAATTTCCCAGAATTCCTGTTTTTCCAAAGCCCACATATGGTTTTCTACACCAAAATTCTTCTATTTATTCAACTTTTTTTTTAAACTTTTTCTTCGTCTCCTCCGGATTTTAGCACATTCTACCTTCCACATCCCAATTCAAGCCGTTCCATCTTCAAACTATTCAGCCTATTCGGGAACGGTGGGCTTTTGCTTGACAAAATTCCAAAAATTCCCAGAATTCCAGGTTTTCTGGGACATTTTTCCCATTCAAAATGAATTGGCCAATTTTCAAACTTACACCATTTTAACATTTTTCAAACCATTCCACCTTCAACACATTCCACTGTCCTGGAAATTTGAACTACACTTTTTCCAAGTTCCAAAAAATTCCAAAATTTCCCAGAATTCTTGTTTTTCCAAAGCCCACATATGGTTTTCTACACCGAAATTCTTCTATTTATTCAACTTTTTTAACTTTTTCTTCGTCTCCTCCGGATTTTGGCACATTCTACCTTCTACATCCCAATTCAAGCCGTTCCAACTTCAAACTATTCAACCTATTCGGGAATGGTTGGCTTTTCTTTGACAAAATTCCAAAAATTTCCAAAATTCCAGGTTTTCTGGTACATTTTTCCCATTCAAAATGAATTGGCCATTTTTCAAACTTCCACCATTTTAACATTTTTCAAACCATTCCACCTTCAACACATTCCACTGTCCTGGAAATTTGAACTACCCTTTTTCCAAGTTCCAAAAAATTCCAAAATTTCCCAGAATTCTTGTTTTTCCAAAGCCCACATATGGTTTTCTACACCGAAATTCTTCTATTTATTCAACTTTTTTAACTTTTTCTTCGTCTCCTCCGGATTTTGGCACATTCTACCTTCTACATCCCAATTCAAGCCGTTCCAACTTCAAACTATTCAACCTATTCGGGAATGGTTGGCTTTTCTTTGACAAAATTCCAAAAATTTCCAAAATTCCAGGTTTTCTGGTACATTTTTCCCATTCAAAATGAATTGGCCATTTTTCAAACTTCCACCATTTTAACATTTTTCAAACCATTCCACCTTCAACACATTCCACTATCCTGGAAAATTAAACTACCCTTTTTCCAAGTTTCAAAAACTTCCCAAATTTCCCAGAATTCTTGTTTTTCCAAAGCCCACATATGGTTTTCTACACCAAAATTCATCTATTCATTCAACTTTTTCAACTTCTTCTTCTCCGGATTTTGGCGCGCTCTACCTTCCACATCCTAATTCAAGCCGTTCAGCCTATTCGGGAATTGTGGGCTTTTCCTTGACAAAATTCCAAAAATTCCCAAAATTCCAGTATTTCTGGGACATTTTTCCCATTCAAATGAATTGGCTATTTTTCTATTTTTCCCAATTTCCACATTTTTCAACCGATTCAAACCATTCCACCTTCATTCAACACATTCCACCATCCTGGCAATTTAAACTATCCTTTGTTGCAAATTAAAAAAACTTCCCAAATTTCCCAGAATTCTTGTTTTTCCAAAGCCCACATATGGTTTTCTACACCAAAATCCATCTATTTATTCAACTTCTTCTTCTCCAGATGTTGGGACGCTCTACTGTCCACATTTTTCACCTGATTCAATCCGTTCCAACTTCAAACTGTTCAGCCTATTCAGGAATCGCAGGCTGTCCCTTTGACAAATTAAAAAAAATCCCAGATTTCCCAGAATTCCAGGTTTCCCGGAACATATTTCCCATTCAAAATGAATTGGCGATTTTTTAAACTTCCACCATTTTCACATTTTTCAATCGATTCAAACCATTCCACCTTCAACACATTCCCACTATCCGGGAAATTTAAACTACCCTTTTTCCAAGTTTCAAAAACTTCCCAAATTTCCCAGAATTCTTGTTTTTCCAAAGCCCACATATGGTTTTCTACACCAAAATTCTTCTATTTATTCAACTTTTTCTTCGTCTCCTCCGGATTTTAGCACATTCTACCTTCCACATCCCAATTCAAGCCGTTCAAACTTCAAACTGTTCAGCCTATTCGGGAATTGTGGGTTTTCCCTTGACAAAATTTTTTCCCTTGGCCATTTTTCAAACTTCAACCATTTTAACATTTTTCAAACCATTCCACCTTCAACACATTTCAATGTCCTGGAAAATTAAACTACCCTTTTTCCAAGTTTCAAAAACTTCCCAAATTTCCCAGAATTCTTGTTTTTCCAAAGCCCACATATGGTTTTCTACACCGAAATTCTTCTATTTATTCAACTTTTTTAACTTTTTCTTCGTCTTCTCCGGATTTTGGCACATTCTACCTTCCACATCCCAATTCAAGCCGTTCCAACTTCAAACTATTCAGCCTATTCGGGAACGGTGGGCTTTTGCTTGACAAAATTCCAAAAATTCCCAGAATTCCAGGTTTTCTGGGACATTTTTCCCATTCAAAATGAATTGGCCATTTTTCAAACTTCCACCATTTTAACATTTTTCAAACCATTCCACCTTCAACACATTTCACTGTCCTGGAAAATTAAACTACCCTTTTTCCAAGTTTCAAAAACTTCCCAAATTTCCCAGAATTCTTGTTTTTCCAAAGCCCACATATGGTTTTCTACACCGAAATTATTCTATTTATTCAACTTTTTTAACTTTTTCTTCGTCTTCTCCGGATTTTGGCACATTCTACCTTCCACATCCCAATTCAAGCCGTTCCAACTTCAAACTATTCAGCCTATTCGGGAACGGTGGGCTTTTGCTTGACAAAATTCCAAAAATTCACAGAATTCCAGGTTTTCTGGTACATTTTTCCCATTCAAAACGAATTACTTCCACCATTTTAACATTTTTCAAACCATTCCACCTTCAACACATTCCACTGTCCTGGAAATTTAAACTACCCTTTTCCAAGTTCCAAAAACTTCCTAAATTTCCCAGAATTCCTGTTTTTCCAAAGCCCACATATGGTTTTCTACACCAAAAGTAATCTATGTATTTAACTTTTTCAACTTATTCTTCTTCTCCGGGTTTTAGCGCGCTCTACCTTCCAGATCCCAATTCAAGCCGTTCCAACTTCAAACTGTTGAGGGCTTTCCCTTGACAAAATTCCAAAAATTCCCAGAATTCCAGGTTTTCTGGGACATTTTTCCCATTCAAAATGAATTGGCCATTTTTCAAATTTTCCCAATTTCCACATTTTTCAACCGATTCAAACCATTCCACCTTCATTCAACACATTCCACCATCCTGGCAATTTAAACTACCCTTTGTTCCAAATTAAAAAAACTTCCCAAATTTCCCAGAATTCTTGTTTTTCCAAAGCCCACATATGGTTTTCTACACCAAAATCCATCTATTTATTCAACTTCTTCTTCTCCAGATGTTGGGACGCTCTACTGTCCACATTTTTCACCTGATTCAAACAGTTCCAACTTCAAACTGTTCAGCCTATTCAGGAATCGCAGGCTTTCCCTTTGACCAATTCAAAAAATTCCCAGATTTCCCAGAATTCCAGGTTTTCCGGAACATATTTCCCATTCAAAATGAATTGGCCATTTTTAAACTTCCACCATTTTCACATTTTTCAACCGATTCAAACCATTCCACCTTCAACACATTCCCACTATCCGGGAAATTTAAACTACCCTTTTTCCAAGTTTCAAAAACTTCACAAATTTCCCAGAATTCTTGTTTTTCCAAAGCCCACATATGGTTTTCTACACCAAAATATCATCTATTCATTCAACTTTTTCAACTTCTTCTCCGGATTTTGGCGCGCTCTACCTTCCACATCCCAATTCAAGCCGTTCAAACTTCAAACTGTTCAGCCTATTCGGGAATTGTGGGCTTTTCCTTGACAAAATTCCAAAAATTCCCACAATTCCAGGTTTTCTGGGACATTTTCCCATTCAAAATGAATTGGCCAATTTTCAAACTTCCACCATTTTAACATTTTTCAAACCATTCCACCTTCAACACATTCCACTGTCCTGGAAATTTAAACTACCCTTTTTCCAAGTTCCAAAAAATTCCTAAATTTCCCAGAATTCTTGTTTTTCCAAAGCCCACATATGGTTTTCTACACCAAAATTCTTCTATTTATTCAACTTTTTTAACTTTTTCTTCGTCTCCTCCGGATTTTGGCGCGCTCTATCTTCCACATCCCAATTCAAGCCGTTCCAACTTCAAACTATTCAGCCTATTCGGGAATGGTTGGCTTTTCTTTGACAAAATTCCAAAAATTCCCAGAATTCCAGGTTTTCTGGGACATTGTTCCCATTCAAAATGAATAGGCCATTTTTCAAATTTTCAAACTTCCACCATTTTAACATTTTTCAAACCATTCCACCTTTAACACATTCCACTGTCCTGGAAATTTAAACTACCCTTTTTCCAAGTTCCAAAAAATTCCTAAATTTCCCAGAATTCTTGTTTTTCCAAAGCCCACATATGGTTTTCTACACCAAAATTCATCTATGTATTTAACTTTTTCAACTTCTTCTCCGGATTTTGGCGCTCTCTACCTTCCACATCCCAATTCTAGCCGTTCAAACTTCAAACTGTTCAGCCTATTCGGGAATTGTGGGCTTTTCCTTGACAAAATTCCAAAAATTCCCACAATTCCAGGTTTTCTGGGACATTTTTACCATTCAAATGAATTGGCTATTTTTCAAATTTTCCCAATTTCCACATGTTTCAACCGATTCAAACCATTCCACCTTCATTCAACACATTCCAACATCCTCGCAATTTAAACTACCCTCTTTTCCAAGTTCCAAAACTTCACAAATTTCCCAGAATTCTTGTTTTTCCAAAGCCCACATATGGTTTTCTACACCAAAATTCATCTATGTATTTAACTTTTTCAACTTCTTCTTCTTCTCCGGATTTTGGTGCGCTCTACCTTCCACATCCCAATTCAAGCCGTTCCAACTTCAAACTATTCAGCCTATTCGGGAACGGTGGGCTTTTGCTTGACAAAATTCCAAAAATTCACAGAATTCCAGGTTTTCTGGGACATTTTTCCCATTCAAAATGAATTGGCCAATTTTCAAACTTCCACCATTTTAACATTTTTCAAACCATTCCACCTTCAACACATTCCACTGTCCTGGAAATTTGAACTACCCTTTTTCCAAGTTCCAAAAAACTCCAAAATTTCCCAGAATTCTTGTTTTTCCAAAGCCCACATATGGTTTTCTACACCGAAATTCTTCTATTTATTCAACTTTTTTAACTTTTTCTTCGTCTCCTCCGGATTTTGGCACATTCTACCTTCTACATCCCAATTCAAGCCGTTCCAACTTCAAACTATTCAACCTATTCGGGAATGGTTGGCTTTTCTTTGACAAAATTCCAAAAATTTCCAGAATGCCAGGTTTTTTGGTACATTTTTCCCATTCAAAATGAATTGGCCATTTTTCAAACTTCCACCATTTTAACATTTTTCAAACCATTCCACCTTCAACACATTCCACTATCCTGGAAAATTAAACTACCCTTTTTCCAAGTTTCAAAAACTTCCCAAATTTCCCAGAATTCTTGTTTTTCCAAAGCCCACATATGGTTTTCTACACCGAAATTATTCTATTTATTCAACTTTTTTAACTTTTTCTTCGTCTTCTCCGGATTTTGGCACATTCTACCTTCCACATCCCAATTCAAGCCGTTCCAACTTCAAACTATTCAGCCTATTCGGGAACGGTGGGCTTTTGCTTGACAAAATTCCAAAAATTCACAGAATTCCAGGTTTTCTGGTACATTTTTCCCATTCAAAACGAATTACTTCCACCATTTTAACATTTTTCAAACCATTCCACCTTCAACACATTCCACTGTCCTGGAAATTTAAACTACCCTTTTCCAAGTTCCAAAAACTTCCTAAATTTCCCAGAATTCCTGTTTTTCCAAAGCCCACATATGGTTTTCTACACCAAAAGTAATCTATGTATTTAACTTTTTCAACTTATTCTTCTTCTCCGGGTTTTAGCGCGCTCTACCTTCCAGATCCCAATTCAAGCCGTTCCAACTTCAAACTGTTGAGGGCTTTCCCTTGACAAAATTCCAAAAATTCCCAGAATTCCAGGTTTTCTGGGACATTTTTCCCATTCAAAATGAATTGGCCATTTTTCAAATTTTCCCAATTTCCACATTTTTCAACCGATTCAAACCATTCCACCTTCATTCAACACATTCCACCATCCTGGCAATTTAAACTACCCTTTGTTCCAAATTAAAAAAACTTCCCAAATTTCCCAGAATTCTTGTTTTTCCAAAGCCCACATATGGTTTTCTACACCAAAATCCATCTATTTATTCAACTTCTTCTTCTCCAGATGTTGGGACGCTCTACTGTCCACATTTTTCACCTGATTCAAACAGTTCCAACTTCAAACTGTTCAGCCTATTCAGGAATCGCAGGCTTTCCCTTTGACCAATTCAAAAAATTCCCAGATTTCCCAGAATTCCAGGTTTTCCGGAACATATTTCCCATTCAAAATGAATTGGCCATTTTTAAACTTCCACCATTTTCACATTTTTCAACCGATTCAAACCATTCCACCTTCAACACATTCCCACTATCCGGGAAATTTAAACTACCCTTTTTCCAAGTTTCAAAAACTTCACAAATTTCCCAGAATTCTTGTTTTTCCAAAGCCCACATATGGTTTTCTACACCAAAATATCATCTATTCATTCAACTTTTTCAACTTCTTCTCCGGATTTTGGCGCGCTCTACCTTCCACATCCCAATTCAAGCCGTTCAAACTTCAAACTGTTCAGCCTATTCGGGAATTGTGGGCTTTTCCTTGACAAAATTCCAAAAATTCCCACAATTCCAGGTTTTCTGGGACATTTTCCCATTCAAAATGAATTGGCCAATTTTCAAACTTCCACCATTTTAACATTTTTCAAACCATTCCACCTTCAACACATTCCACTGTCCTGGAAATTTAAACTACCCTTTTTCCAAGTTCCAAAAAATTCCTAAATTTCCCAGAATTCTTGTTTTTCCAAAGCCCACATATGGTTTTCTACACCAAAATTCTTCTATTTATTCAACTTTTTTAACTTTTTCTTCGTCTCCTCCGGATTTTGGCGCGCTCTATCTTCCACATCCCAATTCAAGCCGTTCCAACTTCAAACTATTCAGCCTATTCGGGAATGGTTGGCTTTTCTTTGACAAAATTCCAAAAATTCCCAGAATTCCAGGTTTTCTGGGACATTGTTCCCATTCAAAATGAATAGGCCATTTTTCAAATTTTCAAACTTCCACCATTTTAACATTTTTCAAACCATTCCACCTTTAACACATTCCACTGTCCTGGAAATTTAAACTACCCTTTTTCCAAGTTCCAAAAAATTCCTAAATTTCCCAGAATTCTTGTTTTTCCAAAGCCCACATATGGTTTTCTACACCAAAATTCATCTATGTATTTAACTTTTTCAACTTCTTCTCCGGATTTTGGCGCTCTCTACCTTCCACATCCCAATTCTAGCCGTTCAAACTTCAAACTGTTCAGCCTATTCGGGAATTGTGGGCTTTTCCTTGACAAAATTCCAAAAATTCCCACAATTCCAGGTTTTCTGGGACATTTTTACCATTCAAATGAATTGGCTATTTTTCAAATTTTCCCAATTTCCACATGTTTCAACCGATTCAAACCATTCCACCTTCATTCAACACATTCCAACATCCTCGCAATTTAAACTACCCTCTTTTCCAAGTTCCAAAACTTCACAAATTTCCCAGAATTCTTGTTTTTCCAAAGCCCACATATGGTTTTCTACACCAAAATTCATCTATGTATTTAACTTTTTCAACTTCTTCTTCTTCTCCGGATTTTGGTGCGCTCTACCTTCCACATCCCAATTCAAGCCGTTCCAACTTCAAACTATTCAGCCTATTCGGGAACGGTGGGCTTTTGCTTGACAAAATTCCAAAAATTCACAGAATTCCAGGTTTTCTGGGACATTTTTCCCATTCAAAATGAATTGGCCAATTTTCAAACTTCCACCATTTTAACATTTTTCAAACCATTCCACCTTCAACACATTCCACTGTCCTGGAAATTTGAACTACCCTTTTTCCAAGTTCCAAAAAACTCCAAAATTTCCCAGAATTCTTGTTTTTCCAAAGCCCACATATGGTTTTCTACACCGAAATTCTTCTATTTATTCAACTTTTTTAACTTTTTCTTCGTCTCCTCCGGATTTTGGCACATTCTACCTTCTACATCCCAATTCAAGCCGTTCCAACTTCAAACTATTCAACCTATTCGGGAATGGTTGGCTTTTCTTTGACAAAATTCCAAAAATTTCCAGAATGCCAGGTTTTTTGGTACATTTTTCCCATTCAAAATGAATTGGCCATTTTTCAAACTTCCACCATTTTAACATTTTTCAAACCATTCCACCTTCAACACATTCCACTATCCTGGAAAATTAAACTACCCTTTTTCCAAGTTTCAAAAACTTCCCAAATTTCCCAGAATTCTTGTTTTTCCAAAGCCCACATATGGTTTTCTACACCAAAATTCATCTATTCATTCAACTTTTTCAACTTCTTCTTCTCCGGATTTTGGCGCGCTCTACCTTCCACATCCCAATTCAAGCCGTTCAAACTTCAAACCGTTCAGCCTATTCGGGAATTGTGGGCTTTTCCTTGACAAAATTCCAAAAATTCCCACAATTCCAGGTTTTCTGGGACATTTTTACCATTCAAATGAATTGGCTATTTTTCAAATTTTCCCAATTTCCACATTTTTCAACCGATTCAAACCATTCCACCTTCATTCAACACATTCCAACATCCTCGCAATTTAAACTACCCTCTTTTCCAAGTTCCAAAACTTCACAAATTTCCCAGAATTCTTGTTTTTTCAAAGCCCACAGATGGTTTTCTACACCAAAATTCATCTATGTATTTAACTTTTTCAACTTCTTCTTCTTCTCCGGATTTTGGCGGGCTCTACCTTCCACATCCCAATTCTAGCCGTTCCAACTTCAGACTGTTCATCCTATTCGGGAATTGTGGGCTTTCCCTTGACAAAATTCCAAAAATTCCCAGAATTCCAGGTTTTCTGGGACATTGTTCCCATTCAAAATGAATTGGCCATTTTTCAAATTTTCCCAATTTCCACATTTTTCAACCGATTCAAACCATTCCACTGTCATTCAACACATTCCACCATCCTCGCAATTTAAACTACCCTTTTTTCCAAGTTAAAAAACTTCCCAAATTTCCCAGAATTCTTGTTTTTCCAAAGCCCACATATGGTTTTCTACACCAAAATTCATCTATGTATTTGACTTTTTCAACTTCTTCTCCGGATTTTGGCGCTCTCTACCTTCCACATCCCAATTCAAGCCGTTCCAACTTCAAACTGTTCAGCCTATTCGGGAATTGTGGGCTTTCCTTTGACAAAATTCCAAAAGATTCCCAGAATTCCAGGTTTTCTGGGACATTTTTACCATTCAAAATGAATTGGCCATTTTTCAAATTTTCCCAATTTCCACATTTTTCAACCGATTCAAACCATTCCACCTTCAACACATTTCACTGTCCTGGAAATTTAAACTACCCTTTTTTCCAAGTTCCAAAAACTTCCCAAATTTCCCAGAATTATTGTTTTCCCAAAGCCCACATATGGTTTTCTACACCAAAATTCATCGATTTAATCAACTTTTTTAACTTCTTCTTCTTCTCCTCCGGATTTTGGTGCGCTCTACCTTCCACATCCCAATTCAAGCCGTTCCAACTTCAAACTGTTCAGCCTATTCGGGAATCGTGGGCTTTCCCTTGACAAAATTCAAAAAATTCCCAGAATTCCAGGTTTTCTGGGAGATTTTTCCCATTCAAAACTGAATTGGCCATTTTTCAAACTTCCACCATTTCGACATTTTTCAACAGATTCAAACCATTCCACCTTTAACACATTCCCACTATCCTAGAAATTTAAACTACCCTTTTACCAAGTTCTAAAAACTTCACAAATTTCCCCAAATTCTTGTTTTTCCAAAGCCCACATATGGTTTTCTACACCAAAATCCATCTATTTATTCAAATTTTTCTTCTCCAGATGTTGGGACACTTGACCATCCACATTTTTCACCCGATTCAAACAGTTCCAACTTCAAACTGTTCAGCGTATTCGGGAATTGCAGGCTTTCCCTTTGACAAAATTCAAAAAATTCCCAGAATTCCAGGTTTTCTGGGACATTTTTCCCATTCAAAATGAATTGGCCATTTTTCAAACTTCCACCATTTCCACATTTTTCGACCATTTCAAACCATTCCACCTTCAACACATTCCACCATCCTGGAAATTTAAACTACCCATTTTCCAAGTTAAAAAAAAATCCAGTATTTTCCATAAATCTTGTTTTTTCAAAGCCCTATTTGCACCCTTTTTTCCGGCAACCACTCCTTCCACATTTTTTAACGCATTTCAACCGTTCCAGCGTCAAAACATTTTTCTGAAGAAGAACAATTAAGAAAGTTGTTTTTTGAAATGGAAAAATTCCCGGTTTCCCCAAAATTTTCAGGAATTCCGTAATACCATTTCTCAATTCAACATGTAACTACTTTAACAATTCTCGACCGATTTGAAAAATTCCAACGCCAACAATTTCAACTCATGCAGACCACGTAATTTACCATTTTCAAAAAAATTCCCACTTTTCCCGAAATTCCCTTTCAAATCAATGGGACATTCTTCAAAGTTCCACATCTCCCACATTTTTCATCTGATTCAAACTATTCCAACTTCAAAATATTCACCCTGTTTGGTAATTGTGTGCCCTATTTCAGAAAATTTAGTTCAATTCCAGCTTTGGAGCATTCACACGGAATTCCATCAGGAATTGCCTTATCTAGTTATATACAGTGGGGCAAAAAAGTATTTAGTCAGCCAGCGATTGTGCAAGTTCTCCCACTTCAAATGATGACAGAGGTCTGTCATTTTCATCATAGGTACACTTCAACTGTGAGAGACAGAATGTGGGGAAAAAATCCAGGAATTCACATTGTAGGAATTTTAAAGAATTTATTTGTAAATTCAAAGCGCTCACTGATCGAAGGAGGTTTTGGCTCAAAATCTCACGATACATGGCCCCATTCATTCTTTCCTTAACATGGATCAATCGTCCTGTCCCCTTAGCAGAAAAACAGCCCCAAAGCATGATGTTTCCACACCCATGCTTCACAGTAGGTGTGGTGTTCTTGGGATGCAACTCAGTATTCTTCTTCCTCCAAACACCACCAGTTGAGTTTATACCAAAAAGTTCTATTTTGCTTTCATCTGACCACATGACATTCTCCCAATCCTCTGCTGTATCATCCATGTATCCATTTTGGTATAAACTCAACTGGTCGTGTTTGGAGGAAGAAGAATACTGAGTTGCATCCCAAGAACACCACACCTACTGTGAAGCATGGGGGTGGAAACATCATGCTTTGGGGCTGTTTTTCTGCTAAGGGGACAGGATGATTGATCCGTGTTAAGGAAAGAATGAATGGGGCCATGTATCCTGAGATTTGGAGCCAAAACCTCCTTTGAATGGTTGACCAAATACTTATTTTCCACCATAATTTACAAATAAATTATTTAAAATTCGTACAATATGAATTCCTGGATTTTTTTTTTCACATTCTGTCTCTCACAGTTGAAGTGTACCTATGATGAAAATGACAGACCTCTGTCATCATTTGAAGTGGGAGAACTTGCACAATCGCTGGCTGACTAAATACTTTTGTGCCCCACTATATATAAACAACACTCCTCACCTAAATTCTGCCACATGCTGAAGATCTCGCAGCCCATCATCACCCTCATGTCTCCATACCTGCAGGGCAGAAGAACATTCCATCAATGACACAGGACTGCAGTCCATTAGTGCTCGTTGAGAAGAGCGATGCTTCTTTCATTTCTCACTCTGCTAAAGTTTCCACTAGATTTGTGGCTAGTTTCTTTTTTGTCAAAGTATCTAAAACAGGGTGTCAAACTTATTTTCATTGAGGGCCACATTGCCGTTTTAGCTGGCATGAGAGGGTTATTCTTATTATATTATGGCACAATTTCCGATGCGTTGGATGAATAGATTGTTTTTTTACGTACACTCTCATAATTTAAACAAATCGTATCATGCCGTTTAAAAAACTGACAGGTCAGTTGCCAGAATTTTACCGTTTAAAAAAAAGTAATTACTATAAAAAATGACAATGAAAAAAAGGATATAGAACTGAAATTTTGGCCACTAAGTTGCCAGGTTTTACCGTAAAAAAAAAAATAATAATAATAATAAAGAGGAAGTCTGCGGGCTATAGAGCGTTTTCCGTTCGGGCTCCAGTACTCTGGAATGCCCTCCCGGTAACAGTTGGAGATGCTACCTCAGTAGAAGCATTTAAGTCTCACCTTAAGACTCCTCTGTATACTCTAGCCTTTAAATATACCTCCTTTTTAGACCAGTTGATCTGCCGCTTCTTTTCTTTTTTCTCCTATGTCCCCCCCTCCCTTGTGGAGGGGGTCCGGTCCGATGACCATGGATGAAGTACTAGCTGTCCAGAGTCGGGACCCAGGATGGACCGCTCGCCTGTGTATCGGTTGGGGACATCTCTACGCTGCTGATCCGCCTCCGCTTGGGATGGTTTCCTGTGGACGGGACTTTCGCTGCTGTCTTGGATCCGCTTTGAACTGAACTCTCGCGGCTGTGTTGGAGCCACTATGGATTGAACTTTCACAGTATCATGTTAGACCCGCTCCACATCCATTGCTTTCGGTCCCCTAGAGGGGTGGGGGTGGGGCGGGGGGGGGGGGGGGGGGGGGGGGGGGTTGCCCACATCTGAGGTCCTCTCCAAGGTTTCTCATAGTCAGCATTGTCACTGGCGTCCCACTGGATGTGAATTCTCCCTGCCCACTGGGTGTGAGTTTTCCTTGCCCTTTTGTGGGTTCTTCCGAGGATGTCGTAGTCGTAATGATTTGTGCAGTCCTTTGAGACATTTGTGATTTGGGGCTATATAAATAAACATTGATTGATTGATTGAGGAATTATTGTAACATTGTTTTTTACAGCCTATTACTGTAAATCGGAGGTTTCAAACTAATTTTTATTGAAGGCTACATTACAATATATAAATAATAAATTAACTGAAATATATTACATTAATTGTTTGACAGCATCAACAAAAAGACATTTTTTTTTTACATAATATAGAATTTTTGTTTCTAGGATCAACAACAAAAACAAGCTGTGGGCCAAAATTGGCCCCTGGGTTGCAATTTGGACACCCTTGGCCCAGTTTGTTTTGATCAAGCTTAAAGGGGAACATTATCACCAGCCTCAATATATACCTTGATGGTGCAGAAAAAAGACCATATGTTTTTTTAACCGATTTCCGAACTGTAAAAGGGTGAATTTGGCGATTTAAACACCTTTCAACTGATAGCCTGTCGAGCGATGACCTTTCACCCGTGACGTCACAACATGAAGCAAGCCGTCGTTTTCTCAATCTTATTACACGCACCAAGTCACATCAGTTATTTTCCGTGTTTTCGACTGTTTTCCCCGTACCTTGGAGACATCATGCCTCGTCGGTAGGGTGACCAGGTGTCCGGATCTAGGTCGGACAGTCCGGATTTTAAATGCCCTGTCCGGCGTCCGGCGCAGAATCAAGCCGGACAAGTTTGTGAACCCACACAAAACAAGAATGACAAACACATTTCGGGAGAAAATCCTCACAATAACACAACATAAACGCAACACAACAAATACCCCGAATCCTTTGCATCATCTTTAAACCACTCAAAATTGTACTATAAATAAGAGTATACCAGAGTCCTATGTACACCATAGTAATTTATTGATGTGCCGCATAATGTCCTCCTTTTTGGTGTCATGAAAATGGTCACCCTACTCGTCGGTGTGTTTTCGGAGGGTGTAACAAGACGATCAGAGCCTCATTTGTAGCTATATTTGAATCCAGCCTTTCCCTCCACCCACATTTAATGCCAAACAAACACATACCAATCGTTGGTTAGAAGGCGATTTCTTCTTTAATTTCGTTTTCGGAGGGTGTAACAACACGAACAGAGACGGATTCAAGTTGCAACAGCGGCCAAAAGATGCGAAAGTCCCTCGTTTGTTCCGCACACTTTACCGACGACAGCTATGTTACGACAGAGATGGCAAGAATGTGTGGATATCCTGCGACACCCTAAGCAGATGCATTTCCAACGATAAAGTCAACAAAATCACAAAGGTGAGTTTTGTTGATGTTATTGAATTATGTGGAATGTGCTAATCAGACATATTTGGTCACGGCATGACTGCAAGCTAATCGATGCTAACATGCTATTTAGGCTAGCTGTATGTACATATTGCATCATTATGCCTCATTTTTAGCTATATTTGCATCCAGCCTTTCCCTCCACCCACATTTAATGCCAAACAAACACATACCAATCAATGGATTCAAGTTGCGCCACTGTCAAAATATGCAAAAGTCCCTCGTTTGTTCTGCACATTTTACCGACGATGGCGATGCTACGACAGAGATGTGTGGATATCCTGCGACACCCTAAGCGGATGCTTTTCCAACGATAAAGTCAACGAAATCACAAAGGTGAGTTTTGTTGATGTTATTGACTTATGTGGAGTGTGCTAATCAGACATATTTTGTCACCGCATGACTGCAAGCTAATCGATGCTAACATGCTATTTAGGCTAGCTGTATGTACATATTGCATCATTATGCCTCATTTGTAGCTATATTTGCATCCAGCCTTTCCCTCCACCCACATTTAATGCCAAACAAACACATACCAATCGTTGGTTAGAAGGCGATCGGCAAATTCGTCCTCGCTTCCTCCCGTGCCGCTGTCTGTCGTGATATGGCTCAAAAGCTTCTGTTTCTTCTTCAATTTCGTTTTCGCTACCTGCCTCCACACTCCAACCATCCGTTTCAATACATGCGTAATCTGTTGAATCGCTTACGGCGCTGAAATCCGAGTCTGATTCCGAGCTAATATCGCTATCCCTTTCTGTGCTATCTGCCATGTTTGTTTCTGTGTGTGATAATGGACGGGTGGATGTAACGACGGTCAAATCAGGCACTTTGAAGCCGTTTTTCGGGATATTGCCTGATGGGTAAAATTTTGAGAAAAACTTTGAAAAATAAAATAAGCCACGGGGAACTGATTTTTATGGGTTTTAACCCTTCAGAAATTGTGATAATGTTCCCCTTTAAAGTTATATTAAAGTGCATCGCCTGTTTACATTTACAAAAATTAAAACACGTCCAAAAAGGAGCTTCTTGAACGTCTCGACTTACTTCTCCAGAGTTTTCTTCCTCTTGGAGGGAGCGAAAGCCTCCAGCTGAAGGCAGGGCTGGTTGATGAACAACACAGACAGGTAGAAGTAGGAATCCCACACCTGCAAAACACCCCACGACTCACACATCAACTGCAGTTCCCATGCTTTTATTTTGAAAGCACCTCCCCACTACCTTATAGTCAAACTTCTCACTGAGGAAGTTTTTCCTCAGGGCGTCAGAGAGGTAGAGGACGGTGGTGATGATGACGCTGACGGAAGACATTTTGCCATTAGAGCCCTGCCATAACACTGGCCTCCACCAGGGGGGGGACGGTGCGCCTTACTTGTTGGTGACCAGCCGCATGACGGTCCAGTCTTTAGGGAACATCTCAGGCCGGATAAGGATCCTGAAGACGGTAAAGATCTGAAGGAGGAAGTCCTGGATGAGGAAAGAAAACAAAACGTCATTATTTACAACTTGAATGATGATTTGGAGTGCATGAGAAAGCGGAAAGAAACGCCGGGCTTTCTTTGTCCACATGGTCGCGTAGCAACAAGGATATTGAACCGATTAGGTGACAGAAGTAAAGAAAAAAAAAACTTCAGAGTCAGCGCTTGTGAGGTGAGGAGGAACGATATTTAAAAGTGCATGCCGAGGTAAATAAAGACTTTGGATTGCAACCACTTATGATACTTTTGTCAGAACTTGGACTATGACTTGGATTGTTTTTTCGATACAAAGGAAAGTTGGCACGAGCAAGACGTGAATATATATTTTTAAACACTATAACTAACAAAAGGCGCGCACTGTGGCGGAGAACAAACTTGACTGCTGAAAATAAAAACTAGCACTAAGGCATGACGATGGACAAAAGAACAAAAGACACTAACTGTGGCATTAAACAAACCAAAAACTTACGTGGCATGGACGGAATGATTATACAGCATGGCATGGCATGAAGGCAGTTGAGGTATAAAGTCGCCAGGGCAACTTCCGGTTTAAATAATAGACATGATAATTGCAAAGAGGTGTGAGACATGAGGACAAGGTGAAAAATAATGAGTTGCTATAGTAATAAAACAAACAAGGAAGTGCAGGAACAAAAAATAAAACCAAACATGACAAAAACAAAACATGATCCCATAGTTGTGACAACTTCAATGAAACTACTGCCATCTTGCAAAGTCGGGAGGTTGCCTACAGCCGCAGCTGTTAAAGGGTGATGTTTTCCAACGCGTTGTTTGTTGGTTGGGGTTAGGGTTAGCGGGTAAGCTTCTAGCCATACTTGCCAACCCTCCCGGATTTTCCGAGAGACTCCCGAAAAGTGCCTCTCCCGAAAACCTCCCGGGAAAAATTTTCTCCTGAAAATCTCCCGAAATTCAGGCGGAGCTGGAGGCCACGCCCCCTGCAGCTCCTTCCGGACCTGAGTGACGTGTTGACAGCCTGTTTTCATGTCCGCTTTCCCACAGTATAAACAGCGTGTCTGCCCAATGACGTTATAACTATACAATGATCGAGGATGAGTTCTTGGTTTCTTATGTGGGTTTATTGTTAGGCGGTTTCATTAACCTCCCCACCATGAATTGATTAAACAAGTTGAAAAACTTATTCGGGTGTTACCATTTAGTGGTCAATTGTACGGAATATGTACTGAATTGTGCAATCTACTAATAAAAGTATCAATCAATCAATCAATCAATCAATCAATCAATCAATCAGCGTGGTAACAACACACAACAACAGCAGTCACGTTTTCGTCTACCGTAAAGCAGTTTGTCTGCCGTAAACAGCAATGTTGTGACACTCTTAAACAGGACAATACTGCCATTTACTCTACGTTTTGGGCCATGCTAGGGAGAGATGGAAGATTCCAGACTCTGGTGCAATTTATGAAAGCACTTTTCGTGCGTGCCACACAGCAATGCATCATCAAAGACCCAGCATGGTTTGAAAAATAGTGACAGAGAAGAGAACAAGGATGGACAATTCAACCCTTAACTCAACAATGAATAAATGAGTGTTATGTGTGTGTATATGTGTAAATAAATAAACACTGAAAATCAAGTATTTCTCTTATATATATATATATATAAGATATGTAAGCAAATAAGACCAGATGTTTTAGGCGGCTCTTACGGGTTTCTCTGTGACATTTGTGACACCAACTAACAGCGGGTAAGCTTCTACCCATACTTGCCAACCCTCCCGGATTTTCCGGGAGACTCTCGAAAAGTGCCTCTCCCGAAAACCTCCCGGGACAAATTTTCTCCCGAAAATCTCCCGAAATTCAGGCGGAGCTGGAGGCCACGCCCCCTCCAGCTCCATGCGGACCTGAGTGACGTGTCGACAGCCTGTTTTCATGTCCGCTTTCCCACAATATAAACAGCATGTCTGCCCAATGACGTTAAAACTGTAGAATGATCAAGGGCGAGTTCTTGGTTTCTTATGTGGGTTTATTGTTAGGCGGTTTCTTTAACGTCCTCCCAGCGCGGTAACAACACACAACAACAGCAGTCACGTTTCCGTCTACCGTAAAGCAGTTTGTCTGCCGTAAACAGCAATGTTGTGACACTCTTACTGCCATTTACTGTACGTTTTGGGCCATGCTAGGGAGAGATGGAAGATTCCAGACTCTAGTGCATTTGATGAAAGCACTTTTCGTGCGTGCCACACAGCAATGCATCATCAGAGACCCAGCATGGTTAGAAAAATAGTGACAGAGAAGAGAACAAGGATGGACAATTCAACCCTTAACTCAACAATGAATAGATGAGTGTTATATGTGTGTATATGTGTAAATAAATGAACACTGAAAATCAAGTATTTCTCTTATATACATATAAGATATGTAAGCAAATAAGACCAGATGTTTTAGGCGGCTCTTACGGGGTTCTCTGTGACATTTGTGACACCAACTAACAGCGGGTAAGCTTCTACCCATACTTGCCAACCCTCCCGGATTTTCCGAGAGACTCCCGAAAAGTGCCTCTCCCGAAAACTTCCCGGGACAAATTTTCTCGCGGACCTGAGTGACGTGTCGACAGCCTGTTTTCACGTCCGCTTTCCCACAATATAAACAGCGTGTCTGCTCAATGACGTTAAAACTGTAGAATGATCAAGGGCGACTTCTTGGTTTCTTATGTGGGTTTATTGTTAGGCAGTGTCTTTAACGTCCTCCCAGCGCGGTAACAACACACAACAACAGCAGTCACGTTTTCGTCTGCCGTAAACAGCAATGTTGTGACACTCTTAAACAGGACAATACTAACATTTACTCTACGTTTTGAGCCATGCTAGGGAGAGATGGAAGATTCCAAACTCTAGTGCATTTGATGAAAGCACTTTTCGTGCGTGCCACACAGCAATGCATCATCAAAGACCCAGCATGGTTAGAAAAATAGTGACAGAGAAGAGAACAAGGATGGACAATTCAACCCTTAACTCAACAATGAATAGATGAGTGTTATGTGTGTGTATATGTGTAAATAAATGAACACTGAAATTCAAGTATTTCTCTTATGTATGTATATATATATATATATATATATATATATATATATATATATATATATATATATATATATATATACATTGAAAGTCAAGTATTTCTTATATACATATATATATATGAAATACTTGACTTGGTAAATTCTAGCTGTAAATGTTAAATGTTAACTTAAAACATGAAAAATAGCTCTTATGTCGAAACACTCTCAAGTCGAGGTACCGTGTACTGGTGATGCACGATAACATGGTCAACCACTTTCGGGCACAATAATATTGGTGACGGGGAGGAGGAGTGAGAGGTCGTACCCTCAGGTCGTCTTTGCTGCCGAACGCCTGCAGCAGCTGCTGGTAGTGTCTGTCAGTCATCTGTCGCAGCAGCGCCAGCAAACATGCCACAAACTCCCCCTGGCAGCAAGGAACACACACACACACACACACACACACACACACACACACACACACACACACAAGTATCGTCATCAAACGCAGACATCATATTCCATTTGTGCAAACTCCTCGTGTTTTCGCTGCACACTCGCCCAAAGGAAATGAAGTGTCTTAAATGTTTGCCCTTAATTAACTTTATTGGACAGCTGCAAGATATGTGGGGACATTGCAAGCCCCTCCCTCGTTCCGTCACTCCCCCCTCGCGTATCCTTCAGGACGTGGCGATGAGGACACTCATCACAAGCCCCCCAAGAGTGTGTGTGTCCTAGTAGAAATCTTAATTACTGCCATTCCCGTTAACGGTGTTGCCGCAATTATAGTCGCCAGGGCTGCAATTCCATTCAAAATCTATAATTACTTGCCAAAGCCCGAAACAATTTGGACACGCACGCACGCACACACACACACACTTACAGTGACATCCTGGAACTGCAGTCTCATAGCCGGCCCAGCAGGCTGCGGTCGGTTGCTGATTTCCAGGATGGTCCTGAGCAACACTCCCAGCAGGCTTTCCACGATCAGGTCCACCTCCTCTGAGATGATTGGCTCCTGTGAAGCAAAGCACCGAGGTCAGCATTTTGGAGAAAATGTGTTTATTTTCCGTATTTGGAAAAAAAATTACATAAACAATGGTTTCAAAAATATGGTTCCAAATACCATATATATGTATATGTATATACATATACATATATATACTTTGGGTCAGGAAAAAAGACAGAGGCTATTTCATCCCTACAAGCTTGTAGGGGATTCTATTGAAATATATATATATATATATATATATATATATATATATATATATATATATATATATATATATTAGGGCTGTGAATCTTTGGGTGTCCCACGATTCGATTCAATATCGATTCTTGGGTCACGATTCGATAATATATCGATTTTTTTGATTCGATTCTCGATTCAAAAACGATATTTTTCCGATTCAAAACGATTCTGTATTCATTCAATACATAGATTTCAGCAGGATCTACCCCAGTCTGCTGACATGCTAGCAAAGTAGTAGATTTTTTATGATTGTAAAGGTCAATGTTTTATCAACTGATTGCAATAATGTAAATTTGTTTGAACTATTAAACAAACCAAAAATATGACTTATTTTATCATTGTGAAAACATTGGACACAGTGTGTTGTCCAGCTTATGAGATGCCATGCAAGTGTAAGCCACTGTGACACTATTGTTCTTTTTTATTATTTTTATAAATATCTAATGATAATGTCAATGAGGGATTTTTAATCACTGCTATGCTGAAATTATAACTAATATTGATACTGTTGTTGATAATATTCATTTTTGTTTCACTACTTTTGGTTTGTTCTGTGTGGTGTTTGTGTCTTTATTGCAGTTCTGAGTGTTGCTGGGTCAGGTTTGGTTTTGGAATTGGATTGCATTGTTATGGTATTGCTGTGTAGTGGTTTGTTGGATTGATTTTTTTTAAAACGCGATTTTTTAAAAATGAGAAGCAATTCTGAATCCCACAACATATTCGATTCGTATTTGAATACATTTTTTCCAACACCCCTAATATATATATATATATATATATATATATATATATATATATATATATATACACAGACCTTGGGGCAAAATAGTATTTAGTCAGCCAGCAATTGTGCAAGTTCTCCCACTTCAAATGATGACAGAAGTCTGTCATTTTCATCATAGGTACACTTCAACTGTGAGAGACAGAATGTGGAAAAAAAATCGAGGAATTCACATTGTAGGAATTTTAAAGAATTTATTTATAAATTATGTTGGAAAATAAGTATTTGGTCAACCATTCAAAGCTCTCACTGATGGAATCAAAATCTCAGGATACATGGCCCCATTCATTCTTTCCTTATCACGGATCAATCGTCCTGTCCCCTTAGCAGAAAAACAGCCCCAAAGCATGATGTTTCCACCCCCATGCTTCACAGTAGGTGTGGTGTTCTTGGGATGCAACTCAGTATTCTTCTTCCTCCAAACACCACCAGTTGAGTTTATACCAAAAAATTCTATTTTGCTTTCATCTGACCACATGACATTCTCCCAATCCTCTGCTGTATCATCCATGTATCCATTTTGGTATAAACTTTCCACATTCTGTCTCTCACAGTTGAAGTGTACCTATGATGGAAATGACAGACCTCTGTCATCATTTTAAGTGGGAGAACTTGCACAATCGCTGGCTGAACTAAATACTTTTTTGCCCCACTGTATATATGTGTGTGTGTGTGTGTGTGTGTGTGTGTGTGTGTGTGTGTGTGCAGTGACAAGTTTTGGACAGAGCGATAATGAGAAGGAGCTGCAGGCTGGCACAATGGCTGTCACCGCTGTCGCATCTCTTTAGATCTGTTGCCTGTGTGTGTGTGTGTGTGTGTGTGTGTGTGTGTGTGTGTGTGTGTGTGTGTGTGTGTGTGTGTGTGTGTGTGTCCTTCACTGCATGCAAGGAGTGCAAGTGGCACCGTGCCTACTTGCTGAAACTGATGGCTCTCATTAGTGAAGTGCACGGCGGCCTCGGTGTATCGCCGTGACACAACAAACTGACCGTGACCGCTGCACAAACTAAAAGCTGCCGTTGCCAGGAAGTTTCTGGAATTCCTGCAGCTTTAATGTGACTTCCCCCCCGTTATGATGGCCGTTATTTACTGGTGCACCCTTAAACTCAGCACTCGTGCTCTTCTGAGATGTTTTATCTGTTGACGAGGCGGTTTAAATACTATGGTACGTTTTGTTTTTTGAGTCACACATTAAAAGCGTTACTAAAACGGCCTTCTTTCATCTCCGTAATATCGCTAAAATTCGCTCCATTTTGTCCACTAAAGACGCTGAGATCATTATCCATGCGTTTGTTACGTCTCGTCTCGATTACTGTAACGTATTATTTTCGGGTCTCCCCATGTCTAGCATTAAAAGATTACAGTTGGTACAAAATGCGGCTGCTAGACTTTTGACAAGAACAAGAAAGTTTGATCACATTACGCCTGTACTGTATATACCTTTATATACATATATACATACATATATACCTGTACTGTATATACCTTTATCTACATATATACATACATATATACCTATACTGTATATACCTTTATATACATAATATACATACATATATACCTATACTGTATATACTTTTATATACATATATACATACATATATACCTATACTGTATATACCTTTATATACATATATACATACATATATACCTATACTGTATATACCTTTATATACATATATACATACATATATACCTGTACTGTATATACCTTTATATACATATATACATACATATATACCTATACTGTATATACCTTTATATACATATATACATACATATATACCTATACTGTATATACCTTTATATACATACATATATACCTATACTGGCTCACCTGCACTGGCTTCCTAGTCACTTCCGTTGTGTCCTTGGGCAAGACACGTCATACGCAAATACGGTATTAGCTTTCACTGTTATGCTGATGACACCCAACTCTACATGCCCCTAAAGCCGACCAACACGCCGGATTGTAGTCAGCTGGAGGCGTGTCTTAATGAAATTAAACAATGGATGTCCGCTAACTTTTTGCAACTCAACGCCAAAAAAACGGAAATGCTGATTATCGGTCCTGCTAGACACCGACCTCTATTTAATAATACAACTTTAACATTTGACAACCAAATAATAAAACAAGGTGACTCTGTAGAGAATCTGGGTATTATTTTCGACCCAACTCTCTCCTTTGAGGCACACATTAAAAGCGTTACTAAAACGGCCTTCTTTCATCTCCGTAATATCGCTAAAATTCGCTCCATTCTGTCCACTAAAGACGCTGAGATCGTTATCCATGCGTTTGTTACGTCTCGTCTCGACTACTGTAACGTATTATTTTGGGGTCTCCCCATGTCTAGCATTAAAAGATTACAGTTGGTACAAAATGCGGCTGCTAGACTTTTGACAAGAACAAGAAAGTTTGATCACATTACACCTGTACTGTATATACCTTTATATACATATATACATACATATATACCTGTACTGTATATACCTTTATATACATATATACATACATATATACCTATACTGTATATACCTTTATATACATATATACATACATATATACCTGTACTGGCTCACCTGCACTGGCTTCCTGTTCACTTAAGATGTGACTTTAAGGTTTTACTACATACGTATAAAATACTACACGGTCTAGCTCCATCCTATCTTGCCGATTGTATTGTACCATATGTCCCGGCAAGAAATCTGCCTTCAAAGAACTCGGGCTTATTAGTGATTCCCAGAACCCAAAAAAAGTCTGTGGGCTATAGAGCGTTTTCATTTCGGGCTCCAGTACTCTGGAATGCCCTCCCGGTAAAAGTTCGAGATGCCACCTAGGTAGAAGCATTTAAGTCTCACCTTAAAACTCATTTGTATACTCTAGCCTTTAAATAGACTCCCTTTTTAGACCAGTTGATCTGCCGTTTCTTTTCTTTTTCTCCTATGTCCCACTCTCCCTTGTGGAGGGGGTCCGGTCCGATCCGGTGGCCATGTACTGCTTGCCTGTGTATCGGCTGGGGACATCTCTGCGCTGCTGATCCGCCTCCGCTTGGGATGGTTTCCTGCTGGCTCCGCTGTGAACGGGACTCTCGCTGCTGTGTTGGATCCGCTTTGGACTGGACTCTTGCGACTGTGTTGGATCCATTATGGATTGAACTTTCACAGTATCATGTTAGACCCGCTCGACATCCATTGCTTTCCTCCTCTCCAAGGTTCTCATAGTCATCATTGTCACCGACGTCCCACTGGGTGTGAGTTTTTCCTTGCCCTTATGTGGGCCTACCGAGGATGTCGTAGTGGTTTGTGCAGCCCTTTGAGACACTAGTGATTTAGGGCTATATAAGTAAACATTGATTGATTGATAAATATAATTATCTGAGAGCCAGATGCAGTCATCAAAAGAGCCACATCTGGCTCTAGAGCCATAGGTTCCCTACCCCTGGTGTAGTGGGTAGAGCGGCCGTGCCAGAAACCTGAGGGTTGCAGGTTCGCTTCCCACCTATTAACATCCAAATCGCTGCCGTTGTGTCCTTGGGCAGGACACTTCACCCTTGCCCCCGGTGCCGCTCACACTGGTGAATGAATGATAGGTGGTGGTCGGAGGGGCCGTAGGCGCAAACCGTCAGTCAACCCAAGGGCAGCTGTGGCTACTGATGTAGCTTACCACCGCCAGGTGTGAATGAATGATGGGAGTCCTTTGCCATGGGCCAAGGACCCTATTGAAACTGGTGTGTTTTATTATTCCGCACCTACGTGCAGTAATTTGACCCCCTTAACATGTTTCAAAACTCACCAAATTTGACACACACGTCGGTATAGCAAACCTTCCCAACATATTAAGCAACCAATCCCCCAAAATGAAAATTGCGCTGTAGCGCCCCCTAGGAAAAAATTACAGACAAAACTGCATGTAACTTCTGTTAGGAATGTCATAGCGACATGAAACAAAAACTCCTATGTAGGTCTGACTTAGACCCAATTTTCATACACTCACTTCTTTCAGCAAAAATCTACAGGGAGTTGGCAAAAACCCCTTCAAAATAAAATGTTCGCAAAAAATGCAATTTTTGCCTCTTTGCGCTGTAATTTGACCCCTTTAAAATGCTTTAAAAGTCACCAAACTTGGCGCACACACAAGGACTGGCGAATATTGCGATCTAATGAAAAAACCAAACCCCAAAACTCAAAATTGCGCTCTAGCGCTATTTTTGAATAAAACACTGAAAAAACTGCTCCTAGGAAGAAAACACACAAAACTGCTTGTAACTTCCGGTAAGAATGTCGGAGAGACATGAAACGAAAACCTCTATGTAGGTCTCGCTTGGACCTACATTTCATAGATTGACAACCCCCAACAAAAATCAACAGGAAGTTTGCGATCCCCCCTTCAAAACAAAAGATTTGTAAAAACCGGTCACCTTTCTTCAAACATTATCTCCTCTGAGTGCGTTTGTTGTTTTGGCTTCAAACTCGCACAGGAGAGGGATTGAACCCTTCTGATTAAAAATATAGAACAGAGTTTTGATAAGTTCTCAGGTTTTGATTTTACGCACCTTCAAAGAACCCCTGTGCAAAGTCTCCTAAAAAATGTCATTTTTGCCTCTTTGAGCTGTTATTTGACCCCCTTAAAATGCTTCTAAACTCACCAAACTTGACAGACACATCAGGTCTGGCAAAAATTGCGATCTGATGAAAAAACCTAACCTCAAAACTCAAAATTGCGCTCTACCGCCCCCCTTGGAATACAACACGGACAAACTGCTCCTAGGAAGAAAACAGACAAAACTGCTTGTAACTTCCGGTAGGAATGTCAGAGAGACATGAAACAAAAAACACTATGTAGGTCTCACTTAGACCTACATTTTAATAATTAACATACTTTAGCAAAAATCAACAGGAAGTCTGATATTTTCACTTCAATACAACAACTGCATTACTTTCACAATGCATTAGATTCTCAAAATAGTGGCTCCAAGGCGTCTTCTAACGCTTATCCGGCCGTGGGTCTCGGGGGCAGCAGCCAAAGGCGGACCCGACCAACGCTGCTTGCAGCTTTAATTATTATTATTATTACAACAAGCTGAATGGGTCAAAACACGCGGAGGCCCTTACAAGAAGGGACAGATCCGCCTCTACGTCCTCAGGAGGCTAGGATCCTTCAACGTCTGTACAAAGATGTTGAAGACGTTCTACGAGTCGGTGGTGGCGAGCGCTTTCTTGTACGCCGTGGCATGCTGGGGCAGCGGGCTAAGAGTGAGGGACGCAAACAGACTGGACAAGCTGGTAGAGAAGGCCAGTAATGTGGTGGGAGTGGAGCTGGACTCTGGAGGTGGTGTCAGAGAGGAGAAGTCTAGCAAAACTTTTAGCCATTATGGACTACACCTCCTACACTCGGACCTTGCAGAGAGAATGAGCACGTTCAGTGGAAGGCTCGGACTACCAAAATGTAACATGGAACGACACAAGAGGTCCTTCATACCGACAGCCATCAGACTGTATAATGCATATGTTCCTTGACTGCGCTTAAATGTAGAAAATATTTATACTATTCATATATTATGTATTATATATATACAATATATGTCATTAGGGATGCACCGATTAATCGGTAACCGAATATATTCGGCCGAATATGCCGAAAAAAGCCACATTCGGCCTTCGGTGGAATGAGTTAAAAACAAGGCCGAATAGTGGCGTGTGACGCAATTTTTTGACGCGGTGACGTTGGGATATGTTGTGTACCTGTATAAGTGTATGAGGTTACAATCACACACTTATTGAGATTTACTTGAGCCTTCTGTTTATATTATTAGCCTGTTGTGTAGGCTACCTGTATAAGTGTATGAGGTTACAAGCACACACTTATTGAGATTTAGTGGGGCCTCTGTTTACATTATTAGCCTGTTGTGTAGGCTACCTGTATAAGTGTATGAGGTTACAATCACACACTTATTGAGATTTACTTGAGCCTTCTGTTTACATTATTAGCCTGTTGTGTAGGCTACCTGTATAAGTGTATGAGGTTACAATCACACACTTATTGAGATTTACTTGAGCCTTCTGTTTACATTATTAGCATATCTACTGTGGCTAAGCAGACTTTTGCCAAAAGGACAATAATTCATTTGTTGTGGGTTTATCCACTTTAATGCACTTTATTTTTTTTTGCAATGCATGTTTTGTTTGAAGGCCTAATATAAATGAAAAACTTTGTGCTTTTTTTGAAAAGCAAAGGCTACTGGAATATTTAAAAAAATGTCAATATTCAATAAAAAAATGACTTTATTTGAAAAACATGTCTAAATATTTATTCTAGGCTATTTATGCAATATTAAAAAAATTGTGGAAAACTGCAATCATTATTCGGTATTCGGCCAAGCGTTTAAATTTTATTCGGCTTCGGCCACAAATTTTCATTTCGGTGCATCCCTATATGTCATATATTATTTATTATTATTATTGTTTATTGTGAGCGAACTGTGGTGCTGAATTTCCCCCAGGGATCAATAAAGTACTTTCTATTCTATTCTGTTCTAGTCTATATTGTACATGGTAATTGAGATGTGTCATATATTGTATATATTATATAAAACAATATATATATACATTATAATATAATAATATATTATATCATTATTAATAGAGATTAAACCGTTTTTAATGGCCCAGGGGGGATCTTTTTTTCTTTTATTTAATTTTTTTCTTTGTCATGGGATGTTATCTTTGTTTTAGATAAAACAGCCAAGGACTTCAAAGACCTCAACGAAGATAAGACGGCAGCACGCAGACGAAGCAGAGACAAGGCAAAATCACAAGGCACATTCCGTCACGTATTGTGCATATTGGAGCGGCTTTGCATGATATGTGTGACCAATCCTTTTAGGAGCGGCCTCAATGACGTTGACTGGGGAACTCCAGGATAAATAGAGGGATGCGGGAGCTGTACCTTAAAGTGTGGGGCAAAACTGTGACTAAGTGTGCAGCTCCATGCGTTCTCCTCATGAGCTAAATTGAACTCTGTCTCGGCATGATTCCTTGCTTCTTGTCTGTTTAATAGATGTCATCAGGGTTTGAACCTGACAGTGTGTGTGACAAGCATTGGTACTTTAACTTAATGACTCACAGAAGTGCCATTCTCCTCCTTCTTGATGAGCGACAGCATGCTGGTGAGGATCCGCGCGCACATGACCAGGTCCCTCTGCTCCTGCATGTGGGCCTGCAGGATGCGCAGCACCACCGGCAGCAGGATGCACCTGGATTCTGCAGCACAAGACAGGCCCGTGTAAGCGTACTGTGGTCCTCGGGCTTTCAGTGGACTGAAGAAGGCGGTCCACCTGGGTTGACGTAAAGCTGGCCCTCCACCGTCTTGGCAAGGCACTGCAGTTTGACCGCCTCCAGGGGGCAGTCGGCGTGGACGACGGCGGGCAGGCTGCTCAGCGTCTCCCTGACGAAGCCGGCCACCTCCCGCACCGTGAAGATCTTCAGGAGCTCGCCGTAAACCGCCGGGAAGGTCCGCAGGAAGACCGCCTGCACAGAGCGGGGTCAATCAGTCGACAATTCTATTACTAAAAGTCTTTTCTTTCTGGCGGCTGAGAGCACTCTAGCTGAACATTTGCCTGGAATTCAGATTTGAGAGCAGGTTAGCAACACGAAGCTGAGTCAGCAGATCACATAGCATTACATTAAGTCAACCATTTTTAATATATGAACAATATTATTATTTTTAATGGAAAAAAACTCAAACCAATATTTATTATATTCTTTTTAGGCATTTTCCTTTTCTTCTATCATTTTTTACTTGATTACTTGTTGTGTTTATATGTACATATGTATGGAATCTTTGACATTTGCAGTAATTATGAAATTATGTATTGGCACTTTTTTTGTATTGATATTTTATAAGATATTATATATTTAGTAATTTTATTTATCTTATTTCTCTGCCGACTACTTTATATACAAATAATACACATAACTGCAAAAATGGTTTTACCCTTTTAAATCGTTTTAAATCATATTTACTTTTACATTGTTTTTATATTGGTTCTTTTTCTTTTTCAGTCATTGGTGGAGCTAAGGATAATATTCGAATATTGTTTTTAATATTGTAGTGCAGCACTTTGTAAACATTTATGTTGTTTAAATGTGCTATACAAATAAAGTGGAAGTTGGATTGGATAATTGTTATATATTTACATCCCCAGTGTTCATACAAAAACTACAATGGATATAAATACAAAAGCACAATATTTCGTAAAAAAATATTTAATTATATGAAAAAAAATACAAATATATCAGCCTAATGAAATCTAGATGAATAAAAACATATATATATATGTATATATATATATATATATATATATATATATATATATATATATATATATATATATATATGCCACGGGGAAGACCCAGGACACGTTGGGAAGACTTTGTCTCCTGGCTGGCCTGGGAACGCCTCGAGCTGGACGTAGTGGCTGGGGGGAGGAAAGTCTGGGCTTCCCTGCTTGGGCTGCTGCCCCCGCGACCCGACCTCGGATGAGCGGAAGAAGATGGATGGATATATAAATACATTTAAATAAATATCAGAAATTTAAACACATGACAAAAATAATAACATGACTGCAATAATAATTAGAATTTGCAATTCTGGCACACATTGCGTGTGAATGCCTTTTGTACACAAGCCGCTGAACAGCCAATAAGTGTGAGTGGAACTGAAAAACCTCTCAGTAGATTATGTGAGTGCATTTCAGTGGTGTGTATAAGAGTGTGTCAATAGTGTGTATGAGAGAAACAAAAATTCCGTTGTATATTTGAGAGCATTTCAGTTGTGTGGATACTAGTGTTTCAGTAGTGTGTGTGAGTGTTTCAGTAGTGTGTGAAAAAAAAAAGGTGAGGGCAGTGGGAGCGATTCAGATGTTATTAGACACATTTACTAGGATAATTCTAGAAAATCCCTTATCTGCTTATTGTGTTACTAGTGTTTTAGTGAGATTATATGGTTGTACCTGAAAGTCGGAGGGGTGTGGCCACGGGTGTGGTGACCGCTAGTGTTTCTGAGGGAAGCCACATTTCTTGACGAGGCAAAGCGACGGCAGCCGGTAGGGCTGGGCTGAGCTTCTTTTTAACCTCCTCCACGGTGGAAGCATTCCACGATCAGGGGCGGCCGGTCGGAGGAGGCAAAAGAGCCTGCAGCTACCTCTTTGACAAGTGCACGAGGAACGACGCAAGCTCCGCTCATGTCTACGGTAAGAGCCGACACCATTTTCTCACCGAAACCTGCCGGTCGACATGTGGTAGGGCACCATGTTCGGCGTGGCGCAGTGGAAGAGTGGCCGTGCGCAACCCGAGGGTCCCTGGTTCAATCCCCACCTCGTACCAACCTCGTCACGTCCGTTGTGTCCTGAGCAAGACACTTCACCCTTGCTCCTGATGGGTGCTGGTTAGCGCCTTGCATGGCAGCTCCCTCCATCAGTGTGTGAATGTGTGTGTGAATGTGGAAGTAGTGTCAAAGCGCTTTGAGTACCTTGAAGGTAGAAAAGCGCTATACAAGTACAACCCATTTATCATTTATGTTCGCTTGACCGCTCTGTTCCATAGTAAAGCTCCACGTCATCTTTCGGGAATGCAAAAAAGGAAACAAGGAAACACCGGCTGTGTTTGTGTTGCTAAAGGCGGCCGCAATACACCGCTTCCCACCTACATCTTTCTTCTTTGACGTCTCCATTAATAATTGAACAAATTGCAAAAGATTCAGCAACACAGATGTCCAAAATACTGTGTAATTATGCGATTAAAGCAGACGACTTATAGCTGGGATCCAGCTGGAACAAAATGTCCGCTACAATCCGTGACGCGTCATCATACTGACGTTTTCAACGGGATACTTCGCGCAAAATTTAAAATTGCAATTTAGTAAACTAAAGCGGCCGTATTGTCATGTGTTGCAATGTTAATATTTCATCATTGATATATAAACTATCAGACTGCGTGGTCGGGTTTTAGTAGGCCTTTAAATTAAGGCTGGGACATTTTGGAAGTCCTGGAGTTTTGGGAAAATCAGGACTTTGTATAAAAGTACATAAGCGAGCATTTATCTCCCCAACTAAAAGGAATGGTCAAAAACAGTTGGAAAATGTGGTCTGTGAAAACTTTCCAGGAATTCCTGGAATTTTTGGGACTTTTGAAGTTTGATTGTCTGAGGAGGACAATCAGTTTGTGAATGGTGGAACAGTTCAAATCGGTTGAGAAATGTGGGAATTGTGCATGTTACAAAATTAGCCCATCCATTTTCAATGGGCAAAATATCCTGGGAACTCTGGGTAATCTGGGATATATACAAAAACAAATTAAAAAATTGGGGGGAGCTCAGGATTCCCGGTGGAGCCGAAAGTCTTGATACTTAAACAATTGCGATCATGTTTATTGCGTGACTGCCCAAACAATTACACAATAAACAAGAGAGAGAAAGTAATAAAGTATTCCCTCCTCACAGCGAGCAAGCTGTTGCTAGTTTGTCATTTCACTTATTACTGTCCTCTTATTTGTTTCTGTTAATCCTCTCCTTCTACTCTCGTATCTTCCGTTGGGAAATGCCAGGAAGCGGCAACACACTGCAGACCCTCTGCAAGCATGAAATTATTCAATTACACCGCAGCGAGGAAATGTGTGGAAGGAATAGTAATAACACACACACACTATATATGTGTGTATGAGAGTGTTTCAGTAGTGTGTGTGAGAGAAATAACATTTTATTTGTTCAGGTGAGAGCATTTCAATGGTGTGTAAAGGGTGTTTCAGTAGTGTGTGTGAGAGAAAAGCATTTCAGTTGTTTATGTGAGAGCATTCAAGTTAGTATGCATAAGAGTGTTTCTGTACTGTGTGTGAGACAAAAACCTGTCAGTAGATTATGTGAATGCATTTCAGTGGTGTGTATAAGAGTGTGTCAATAGTGTGTATGAGAGAAAAAAAATTCTGTTGTATATTTGAGAGCATTTCATTTGTGTGGATACTAGTGTTTCAGTAATGTGTATGAGAGTGTTTCAGTAGTGTGTATGAGTGTTTCAGCGGTTTAGCTCGGTTGGTAGAGTGGCCGTGCCAGCAACTTGAGGGTTGCAGGTTCGATTCCCGCTTCCGCCATCCTAGTCACTGCTGTTGTGTCCTTGGGCAAGACACTTTACCCACCTGCTCCCAGTGCCACCCACACTGGTTTGAATGTAACTTAGATATCTGGTTTCACTATGTAAAGCGCTTTGAGTCACTAGAGAAAAAGCGCTATATAAATATAATTCACTTCACTTCAGTATTGTGTGAAAGAAAAACATTTTTTATGTGAGAGCATCTCAGTGGTGTGTATAAGTGTTTCAATGGTGTTTATGAGAGTGTTTCAGTAGTGTGTGTGAGAGAAAAACATTACTGTTGTTTATGTGAGAGAATTTCAGTAGTGTGTATAAGATTGTTTCAGTAGTGTGTATAAGATTGTTTCAGTAGTGTGTATAAGATTGTTTCAGTAGTGTGTATAAGATTGTTTCAGTAGTGTGTATAAGATTTTTTAGTGATGTGTATACGAGTGTTTCAGTAGTGTTTATGAGAGTGTTTCAGTGGTGTGTATGAATGTTTCAGTAGTGTGTATACGAGTGTTTAAGTAGTGTTTATGAGAGTGTTTCAATAGTGTGTGAGTGTTTCAGCAGTGTGTATGAGAGTGTTTCAGTGGTGTTTATGAGAGTGTTTCAGTAGTGTGTGTGAGAGAAAAACATTTCCGTTTTTTATGTGAGAGCATTTCAGCAGTGCGATAAGAGTGTTTCAGTAGTGAGTATTACGAGTGTTTCAGTAGTGTCTGAGAGAAAAAACATTTCAGTTGTTTATGTGAGAGCATTTCAGTTGTGTGTATAAAGTGTTTTAGTAGTGTGTATGAGAGTGTTTCAGTAGTGTGTGAGAGAAAAACATTTCAGTTGTTTATGTGAGAGCATTTCAGTAGTGTGTATAAGAGTGTTTCAGTAGTGTGAATGAGAAAATTACAGTAGTGTGAATAAGAGTGTTTCAGTAGAGTGTACGAGAATGTTTCAGTAGTGTGTGAGAGAAAAACATTTCCTTTGTTTATGTGAGAGCATTTCAGTAGTGTGTATAAGAGTGTTTTAGTAATGTGTATAAGAGTGTTTCAGTAGTGTGAGAAAACATTTCAGTTGTTTGTGAGAGCATTTCAGTAGTGTGTATAAGAGTGTTTCAGTAGTGTGAATGAGAATGTTTTAGTGGTGTGTATGAGTGTTTCAGAGAGAAAAATATTTCCGTTGTTTATGTGAGAGCATTTCAGTTGTGTGTATAAAAGTGTTTTAGTCGTGTGTATGAGAGTGTTTCAGTAGTGTGTGAGAGAAAAACATTTCAGTTGTTTATGTGAGAGCATTTCAGTAGTGTGTATAAGAGTGTTTCAGTAGTGTGAATGAGAAAATTACAGTAGTGTGAATAAGAGTGTTTCAGTAGAGTGTACGAGAATGTTTCAGTAGTGTGTGAGAGAAAAACATTTCCTTTGTTTATGTGAGAGAATTTCAGTAGTGTGTATAAGAGTGTTTTAGTAATGTGTATAAGAGTGTTTCAGTAGTGTGTGAGAAAACATTTCAGTTGTTTGTGAGAGCATTTCAGTAGTGTGTATAAGAGTGTTTCAGTAGTGTGAATGAGAATGTTTTAGTGGTGTGTATGAGTGTTTCAGAGAGAAAAATATTTCCGTTGTTTATGTGAGAGCATTTCAGTTGTGTGTATA
>NC_084620.1:69923294-70088294 GCF_033978795.1 Nerophis ophidion
TTATCAGCCACCAGCAAACCTACCTTTGCTACAAAAATGTTTTAAAAGCCCCCCCAAATAAAAGCTATCCCAGAGCCATCTGAAAATAAAAGTATGCACAAACTATAGTTAATAAAAAATAATACAGGGTCAGTATGGTAGTTCTGCCTAGCAACAAGTGACCTCATCAACAGGTAGAATTGGTGCGTCATAATTTATTTTATTTGTTTATCACGTGTAGGTTTTCTTCACTGTTTCAGAGGAATACATTTTGCTTGCTATTTGCACAAAATGTTCTGCAAACATTCCGCCAGAAAGGAAAAAAACATTGCGCTTCAACACATCAAACCTTATCAGCCACCAGCAAACCTACCTTTGCTACAAAAATGTTTTAAAAGCCCCCCCAAATAAAAGCTATCCCAGAGCCATCTGAAAATAAAAGTATGCACAAACTATAGTTAATAAAAAATAATACAGAGTCAGTATGGTAGTTCTGCCTAGCAACAAGTGACCTCATCAACAGGTAGCTATGGTGCATCACTGTTTCTTTCATTTTTTCATCACGTGTAGGATTTCTTAATGGTTTCAGAGGAACACATTTTGCATGCTATTTGCACAAAATGTTCTGCAAACATTCCACCAGAAGGGAAGAAAATACATTGTGCTTCAACCCATCAAACCTTATCAGCCACGACAAAATGTTCTGCCAGCAATGTTAGGACAATAACTTCCAAGTTTAAGAAATAAAAAAGCCATTGGAAAGACGCTGCGCACAAACTACAGTTAAACCTACATTTTAAAAATAATACAAGGTCAGTATGGTAGTTCTGCCCAGCAACAAGTGACCTCATCAACAGCTAGCAATAGCGCATCACTATTTCTTTCATTTGTTCATCTCTTGTAGGACTTCTTTACTGTTTCAGAGGAAGACAATTTGCATGCTATTTGCACAAAATGTTCTGCAAACATTCCACAAGAAGGGAAAAAAAGACATCGCGCTCCAACACATCAAACTTTATCAGCCACCTGAAAGCCTAGTATTAATACGATGTTTTTTGAAAGCCTGAAAAAAATAAGCTGTCCAAAATCCATTCGAAAATAAAGGCGCCCACAAATTACAGTTGACAATAAATACAGGGTCAGTATGGTAGTTCTGCCTAGCAACAAGTGACCTCATAAACAGGTCACAATGGTGCATCACTATTTCTTTCATTTGTTTATCTTGTGTAGGTCTTCTTCACTGTTGCAGAGGAAGACATTTTGCATGCTATTCGCCCAAAATGCGCTGCAAACATTTTGCGAGAAAGGAAAAAAACATTGCGCTTCAACACATCAAACCTGAAAAGCTAGCATTAATACAATGCTTTTTTAAAGCCTAAAAAAATAAGCTGTCCCAAATCCATCCGAAAATAAAAGTGTGCAGTAAACTACAGTTGATAATAAATAAAACAGGGTCAGTATGGTAGTTCTGCCTAGCAACAAGTGACCTCATAAACAGGTCACAATGGTGCATCAAAATTCATTTCATTTGTTCATCTTGTGTAGGTCTTTTTCACTGTTTCAGAGGAAGACATTTTGCAAGGTATTTGCACAGAATGTTCTGCAAACATTCCACGAGAAAGGAAAAAAAAATTGTGCTTCAACACATCGAACCTTATCAGCCACCTGAAGACCTAGCATTGCTAGGAGGTTTTTTTTAAAGCCTGAAAAAAAAAAGTAATCTGTCCGAAAGCCATCCGAAAAGAAAGGCGTGCACAAACTACAGTTGATAAAAAATAATACAGGGTCAGTATGGTAGTTCTGCCTAGCAACAAGTGACCTCATAAACAGGTAGCATTGGTGCATCACTGTTTCTATCATTTGTTCATCTAGTGTAAGACTTCTTCACTGTTTCAGAGGAATACTTTTTGTGTGCTATTCGCACAAAATGTTCTTAACATTGCATCAGGACGGGAAAAAAACTTTATGCTTCAACGCATCAAACCTTATCAGACACCTGAAAATCTAGCATTGCTACAATGTTTTTTTTAACGACTAAGAAGAAAAAAATCTGTCCCAAAGCCATCCGGAAAGAAAGGCACACACAAACTACAGTTGATAATAAATAATACAGGGTCAGTATGGTAGTTCTGCCTAGCAACAAGTGACCTCATAAACAGGTAGCTTTGGTTTATCATTATTTCTATCATTTGTTCATCTCGTGTAAGACTTTTTCACTGTTTCAGAGGAATACTTTTTGTGTGCTATTCGCACAAAATGTTCTTAACATTGCATGAGGCAGGGGAAAAAACATTGCGCTTCAACACATCAAACCTTATCAGCCACTTGAAAACCTAGCGTTGCTACAATGTTTTTTTAAAGCCTAAAAAAATAAGCTGTCCCAAATCCATCCGAAAATAAAGGGGTGCAGTAAACTACAGTTGATGATAAATAATACAGGGTCAGTATGGTAGTTCTGCCTAGCAACAAGTGACCTCATAAACAGGTCACAATGGTGCATCACTGTTTCTTTCATTTGTTCATCTTGTGTAGGACTTCTTCACTGTTGCAGAGGAAGACATTTCGCATGCTATTCGCACAAAATGCGCTGCAAACATTTTGCGAGAAGGGAAAAAAACATTGCGCTTCAACACATCAAACCTTATCAGCCACCTGAAAAGCTAGCATTAATACAATGCTTTTTTAAAGCCTAAAAAAATAAGTTGTCCCGAATCCATCCGAAAACAAAGGCATGCACAAACTACAGTTGATAATAAATAATACAGGGTCAGAATGGTAGTTCTGCCTAGCAACAAGTGACCTCATAATCAGGTAGCATTGGTGCATCACTATTTCTTTCATTTGTTCATCTTGTGTAAGACTTCTTCACTGTTATAGAAGAAGATATGTAGCATGCTATACGCACAAAATGTTCTGCAAACATTCTGCAAGAAGGGGAAAAAACATTGCGCTTTAACACATCAAACCTTATCAGCCACCTGAAAAGCTAGCATTAATACAATGCTTTTTTAAAGCCAAAAAAAATAAGTTGTCCCAAATCCATCCGAAAATAAAGGCATGCACAAACTACAGTTGATAATAAATAATACAGGGTCAGTATGGTAGTTCTGCCTAGCAACAAGTGACCTCATAAACAGGTCACAATGGTGCATCACTATTTCTCGTGTAGGTCTTCTTCACTCTTGCAGAGGAAGACATTTTGCATGCTATTCGCACAAAATGTGCTGCAAACATTTTGCGAGAAGGGAAAAAAACATTGGGCTCCAACACATCAAACCTTATCAGCCACCTGAAAAGCTAGCATTAATACAATGCTTTTTTAAAGCCTAAAAAAATAATTTGTCCCAAATCCATCCGAAAATAAAAGTGTGCAGTAAACTACAGTTGATAATAAATAATACAAGGTCAGTATGGTAGTTCTGCCTAGCAACAAGTGACCTCATAAACAGGTCACAACGGTGCATCAAAATGTATTTCATTTGTTCATCTCGTGTAGGTCTTTTTCACTGTTTCAGAGGAAGACATTTTGCAAGCTATTCGCAAAAAATGTTCTGCAAACATTCCGCGAGAAAGGAAAAAAATTGTGCTTCAACACATCGAACCTTATCAGCCACCTGAAAACCTAGCATTGCTACGATGTTTTATTTAACGACTAAGAAGAAAAAAATCTGTCCCAAATCCATCCGAAAAAAAAGGTTTGCACAAACTACAGTTGATAATAAATAATACAGGGTCAGTATGGTAGTTCTGCCTAGCAACAAGTGACCTCATAAACAGGTCACATTCGTGCATCACTGTTTCTATCATTTGTTCATCAACAAACAGATGGACACCACATAAAACGCAGACAAAGGAGTCAGCCCGCCCGACCGTTTCATCACTCCTATCGCCTCGTCGGCCGCGTGCTCCGAGAAAAAAGATGGCTCTCGTGGCCGGCGCGGCGTGACCGTGGCGAGATTGCTTCACCGGGCTCCCAGGTGTTCTTACCAGCGAGTCGAACACCTTGAGTCCGTATCTCTGGGAGCTCTCGTCCAGGATGCCAAAAAGTGTGTCCAAGGTGTCCTGTAGGAACTGCCGGACAGGAAGAAGAAAAAGGCGTGGATGAAGCCCGCCATAATCAATCCCCGGCTGTGAGCGCGGCGTCCTTACTTTCACAATCTCCGAGCCGTCGATCTCCTTCAGCTTGGAGAGGCTGTCGTTGATCCTCTCCGGGTGCGCTCGCCACTTCAACAGGTCCAGCATGTCGCCTGAGGAGGAGTAGTACAAAATAAATAAATAAATAAATAAACATGTGAGATGACAAGCCGCAAAGTAACATCGCCACTCTGCCCCTCGGCGGGGAGCGGGAAACATCGCCGCCGCCGCCTTCGATAACGCCGCCCGAAGTGACGGGAATCCAAACAAAGGTTGACGTTTTCACTGTTAAGAGATAAGAAGGCATTTCCCCGCGTCCCCAAACATGAATAAAACATTGGCTGCCGTCAAGTCTTTTAGCTGACTCTTTAAATTCAGCTTAAAAACAAAACGTCAAAAACCTGATTTGTACGTGTCGGAATAATTGTGTTACATTGAGTTCAAAAGCTATCTTTCATCCTACCAAGCAGAAGGCTTGTAAAACTCCACTGTATACGATGGGAAGCGACATGAAGGCGTCGGTTTCTGTCTTCTTCTTGTAATCCACAGGAAGATTTTGTCTTGACCCGAGATCTACAAAGTGGAGCGGAAGCAGGGCCTGACTCCCCTCCGGGCACCTTTTCTTTAAACTGTTTTATGACCTTTATAAATAAAAAAACCATTGGAAAGACGCTGCGCACAAACTACAGTTAAACCAACATTTTGAAAATAATACAAGGTCAGTATGGTAGTTCTGCCCAGCAACAAGTGACCTCATCAACAGCTAGCAATAGCGCGTCACTATTTCTTTCATTTGTTTATCTCTTGTAGGACTTCTTTACTGTTTGAGAGGAAGACAATTTGCATGCTATTTGCACAAAATGTTCTGCAAACATTCCACAAGAAGGGAAAAAAAGACATCGCGCTCCAACACATCAAACTTTATCAGCCGCCTGAAAGCCTAGTATTAATACGATGTTTTTTTAAAGCCTGAAAAAAATAAACTGTCCCAAAATCATCCGAAAATAAAGGCGCGCACAAATTACAGTTGATGATAAATACAGGGTCAGTATGGTAGTTCTGCCTAGCAACAAGTGACCTCATAAACAGGTCACAATGGTGCATCACTGTTTCTTTCATTTGTTCATCTCGTGTAGGTCTTCTTCACTGTTGCAGAGGAAGACATTTTGCATGCTATTCGCACAAAATGCTCTGCAAACATTGTGCGAGAAAGGAAAAAAACATTGCGCTTCAACACATCAAACCTTATCAGCCACCTGAAAAGATAGCATTAATACAATGCTTTTTTAAAGCCTAAAAAAATAAGTTGTCCCAAATCCATCCGAAAATAAAGGCATTCACAAACTACAGTTGATAATAAATAATACAGGGTCAGTATGGTAGTTCTGCCTAGCAACAAGTGACCTCATAAACAGGTCACAATGGTGCATCAAAATGTATTTAATTTGTTCATCTCACATAGGTCTTCACTGTTGCAGAGGAAGACATTTTGCATGCTATTCGCACAAAATGCGCTGCAAACATTTTGCGAGAAAGGAACTATTTGTGATAAGGGCGATAGCTGTTTATGACCCCCCTCCCTTAGAAACAGCTGTTGCCATGTAATCAGGGAAAGTCCAAATAAAAGAGGAGGCGTACAATCTGACATTGTACAAGGAAAACAGGTGTACGCGTTTCTCCTCGATTGAGCCACATTTAATTACGTCTCTTGGTCTGTTTAATAGAGGTCATCAGTGTTTGTATTATTACATTGAACTACATTATATTTTTATTTTTTAATCCTGTAAAGCGTCTTTGAGTGCTCTGAAAAGTGTCCAAAAGTAATTTAGACTCTAGTTTTCTGTATATTTCATATTGCACCAACGTCTAAATGATAAAATCTCAACACAGTCCTAACACCTAAATCACAGTATATATTGATGTTAGTTTCTATTTGGCCCTGCGATAAGGTGGCAACTTGTCCAGGGTGTACGCCACCTTCTGCCCGAATGTAACTGAGATCACTCAAACACGCTTTACAGGATAAAAACAATTAAATAAAATATAAAAGAGTTCAAGTTGACTTTATTTGTACATACACTGAGATGAAGTCTAAGTTCATTCTGTTCTTCATTACGTCAATTTGTTCCTCAGAATGTTCAACTTGAAGTGTTTTGTTAAGAGGATTATTTGTGATATGTACCGTATTTTCCGGACCATAGGGCACACCGGATTGTTAGGCACACTGCCGATGAATGGTCTATTTTCGATCTTTTGTCATATGTAAGGCGCATATGTATAAGGCGCATTACTATTACTATTTTTTTCTTAATGTAAAAAACTTCCTTGTGGTCTACATAACATGTAATGGTAGTTCTTTGGTCAAAATGTTGCATAGATGATGTTTTGTGGGCAGAAAACAATGTGTCCCGTGAAAAACCGCCCAGCTTGAACTCTCTATTTAATAAAGTTCCTTGGGTGAATAATGTCAATAATGTTTTAGCACTTTCATGGCGAGTTTACTGACGGATATAAGTAAGAACTTTACACTACTTTATTTTAGAAATGGCAACAGCGGAGGATGAATGTCCCACAACAAGAAGATAGAGAAAATAAAGAAGATTATCGACTACCGTAACGGCGCAGACTACGATGGAGGACTCGCGCAAATTTTCAGGACTTATGCAGATCCCAAATACAGATCAGCAGTTACCAGTAGGTAAGAAAAGTTGCTTTTGCATAATATTGCGAAACAAAACACCAGATAATATGTCTGACCTTATACACACCATAATAATACTCCTATGTTGAAGCACAGTACAATCCATCAAACGGTACGGCTTTATAGCTTACCAAAGTCGTACTAAAACATGTTGATACATTTTTGAGCGCCGTGTGTAATGTTCTATATTTTCAATGGAACGTATAAAATGTTGGTGTTGTTTACTTGAGTTGTATTGCCATCATGTTGCAGTCTCTATGTATCTCGTATGTTAATATATAAAGGTTCATTTGAAAGAGGGACAGATACAGAAACATCGATACCTTAACCCAGGGGTTGGGAACCTTTTTGGCTGAGAGAGCCAAGAAGCTAAATATTTTAGAATGTATTTCCCTAAGAGCCATATAATATTTTTTTGAACACTGAACACAACTAAACGCGTGCATTTTTAAGTACGACCAACATTTCCAGAGTATAATAAGTCTCTTATTCTTTGTAATAACATTTTTATTCTGAAGCTAACTGTGGAGGGGGCGTGGCCTGCAGCAAAAGCAGGATGTTGCCAGGACCGGCCTCGAAATCAGCGACAGGTGCGTAGAAGGCCCACCTGGGCCTTTTTATCTAATCACCTGTCGCTCTGTTATAAGCAGCAGCCAGAAGGAGAGACAGAGTTGGGGCTGGAGCCAGAGCGTGAGTGAGGACGAAAGAGAAAAAGACAATTGCTGTAAAGCAACTGAGAGAAAACTAAAATAAAACAATATTGTAACCCTAAAACAGGCTCTTGGTGGTCTGAAGAACCCCCAGGTGGGCAAGCCCCACACTAACCAATAATAAATAATTTACTTCTTACCATTAACGCAACTTCTTGAACATAAAAATGCATGAGAATGTTTTATATTTTGAACGTTATTTTTAACACTATGATTACAAGTGGAATTATTAATTACTTATCGTGTTAAGCAATGTCAGCTAAGATTTATCTGAGAGCCAGATGCAGTCATCAAAAGAGCCACATCTGGCTCTAGAGCCATAGGTTCCCTACCCCTGCCTTAACCAGTTATCCAATGTATGCATCAGAGTGTTTGTAACCAAAGCTAATTTCCAACACTTGTCCCCAACAACAACAACAACACACATCTAACATCATTAAAATAAGAAAATAAAAAGAATAAGGCAAAGAGGAATCAATAATAATGACAATAGTAATAATACCGACAAAGTGCAAAGTTGATAAAAGCCAATAATAATAATAATAACACGGACAAAGTGCAGACTACATAAAAAAAATAATTATCGTTTTTTTCGGACTATAAGTTGCAGTTTTTTTCATAGTTTGGCCGGGGGTGCGACTTATACTCAGGAGTGACTTATGTGTGAAATTATTAACACATTACCGTAAAATATCAAATAATATTATTTAGCTCATTCACGTAAGAGACTAGACGTATAAGATTTCATGGGATTTATGGATTAGGAGTGAGAGATAGTTTGGTAAAGGTATAGCATGTTTTATATGTTATAGTTATTTGAATGACTCTTACCATAATATGTTAGGTTAACATAGCAGTTGCTTATTTATGCCTCATATAACCTACACTTATTCAGCCTGTTGTTCACTATTCTTCAGGGTTTCCCACACATTCATTTATTTGTGGCGGCCCGCCACGATAGAATTACGGCCGCCACAAATAAAAATAAAAAAATAAAAAAAGATTTAAAAAAAATATATATATATATGTATATGTATATATATATTTTTTTTTTTTCCGGCTTTTGACTCGCTTGACCGCTCATAAAAGCAATGGGACTCTGTCTGTGAATGGAGCTTGTACTTACATATTATATAAATATGTATATAAAAATGTACATAAAGTGTTGTAATTATATTCCAACTCCGCGTTCTTCTTGGTCATTGCCGGCGCCTCAAACCGCCACCCACCCCCATCCCCCACCCACCGTCCCCCAAGGCCCCGCCCGACCACACCACCACAAATAGATGCCTGACCTGTGGGAAACACTGATTCTTTATTTATTTTAAATTCCCTTTAAATGTCTATTCTTGGTGTTGGGTTTTATCAAATACATTTACCCAAAAAATGCGACTTATACTCCACTGCGACTTATATAGTTGTTTTTTCTACATTATTATGCATTTTCAGCAGGTGCGACTTATACTCCGGAGCGACTAAACATGGAAACACAAGACGATCCCAGGTAAGTGAATTGGTGTACTATTTTGAGTTGGTGCTTATCGATTGTGATAGATGGTGGAGAGTCCACTTCCTGACTCAGCACATTGGTCTTGTTTAAGTAGATGGAAAGTCCAAAGTCTTTGCAGGCCTGGGAGAATCTGTCCATAAGGCACTGGAGTTTTTGTTCAGTGTGCGAAATGACAATGGCATCATCAGCATAGATTGTCTCACGGACTTTGGTCCTTGCTTTAAGACGGGCTAGGTTGAAAAGTCGGCCGTCAGATCTTGTACGTAGATATACCCCTTGTGTTGCAGTCCCAGAAGCATGTTTGATGAGCAGGGCAAAAAAGATGCCGAAAAGGGTAGGAGCAAGGATGCAACTTTGCTTGACTCCGCTCTTAATGTCAAATGGGTTGAATATACTTTGCAGCCACTTTGCAGCCTTCTACTGTAATTGCCTTGCAGAGCAATTAGGGAGCAGCGTTATCCAAGCATTTAAAGGGGAACCTTATCAGCAGACCTATGTAAGCGTCAATATATACCTTGATGGTGCAGAAAAAAGACAATATTTTTTTTTAACCGATATCCGAACTCTAAATGGGTGAATTTTGGCGAATTAAACGCCTTTCTGTTTATCGCTCTTGTGGTGATGACGTCGCCGAGGTAATACAGCCGCCATTTTCATTTTCAACACATTGTAAACATTGGGTGTCAGCTCTGTTATTTTCCGTTTTTTTGACAATTTTTTGGAACCTTGGAGACATCATGCCTGGTGGGTGTGTTGTCGGAGGGTGTAACAACACTAACAGGGAGGGATTCAAGTTGCACCACTGGCCCCAAGATGCCAAAGTGTCTGCCGCCATTGAATGTGCCAGAGTGTCTCCACATTTGACCGGCGATGACAGACATGACACAGAGATGTATGGATAACCTGCAGATGCATTTGCAACTATAAATTCAACTAAATCAAAAAGGTGAGTTTTGTTGATGTTGACTTATGTGCTAATCAGACATATTTGGTCGCGGCGTGACAGCCAGCTAATCGATACTAACATGCTACGCTAATCGATGCTAACATGCTATTTACCGGCGGTGCTAAAGCAGACAAGGCACAGAGATGTATGGATAACCTGTAGATGCATTTGGAACTATATTACGTTTCCTTCCACCAACATTTAATGCGAAACAAACACTTACCAATCGACGGATTTAAGTTGCTCCAGTGTCAAGAGATGCGAAAGTCCTGATCGTTTGGTCCGCACATTTTACCGGCGATGCTAACGCAGCTATTCGGCCATGCTATGGCTATGAATAGCATCAATAGCTATTCGCTCAATAGCTTCAGTTTCTTCTTCAATACTTTCATACTCCAACCATCTGTTTCAATACATGCGTAATCTGTTGAATAGCTTAAGTCGCTGAATTCCGAGTGTGAAACCGAGCTAATGTCGCTATATCTTGCTGTGGTATTCCCATTGTTTGTTTACATTGGCAGCACTGTGTGACGTCACAGGGAAATGGCCAGTGTCTTCGCAGAGAGCTGAAAATCAAGCACTTTAAGCTTTTTTTTAGGGCTATTCAGGGACCGGTAAAATTTTGGAAAAAACTTCAAAAAATACAACAAGACACTGGGAACTGATTTTTATTGTTTTTACCCCTTTTGAATTTGTGATAATGTTCCCCTTTAAAAACCAGTTTGACTATGTGTAACAAAATAAAATTGGCAAAACTTAAAATATCGCAGACCATGAGGGGGGGGTAGAACACGGAAGCGACACCGCCTGAAGGAGAGGGGCTGAAAAGCCAAAGAGACTTTGTGTGAAGATAATCAAAACCATTGTAAACGCTGGGCTGAAAAGCCAAAGAGACTTTGTGTGTCGAGAATTACAACAATTGCAAACGCTGCCTCGAGTTTGGTGCCAGTTCCTGTGGTCCCAGAAGAACCCAAGTAGGACTCATCTTCACAATTGTATTCGGTTAAAATTTTCAAAGTTTGACTGCCTTCTACTGGTCACACTTATCAATTCACCATGTACCCAATAAAATAGCTTCGAGGTCGGTAAGCGAAACCAGAAATATTCCGAAAATATTAGTCGCGCCGGGTTATAAGGCCAACTGTCTAGTTTTGGGAAAAAAAAAAGATTTTAAGTGTGCCTTATAGTCTAAATAATATATGGTAAATACAAACATAAATGCAGGTAAACAACCCTGACAGCACTGGACAGAAATAAACGTTTTACGCAAAATGTCATGTTTTCAGGACATCTTGCATGTTGGTTTAGTTTTCATTGTTGTGGGAACTAAACATGCACAGCAGATCATAACAAAATTTGACTAATCCAGGAAACAATCGCTGACTGGTTACCTGTTAAAATAATAGTCAAGCGTCAACAGTCTTTGGTGAGAAATGTGGTTTAAATGTATATTTTTGTGCATACTGTTAAAAACTGCAAGCTATTGCCCCCCCCCCCCCCCCCCCTGCAGATTCACAAGTTTATTCACACACTTTCCCCCCGCTTGGAGGACATATTCACACTTGCTGCTACTATTTTCCCGTGCAGCATATGTCAGTTGCTTCTGGACTATCGGGCTCATGGACACAGGCCAATAAGGACACGCACAACAATATGCAAATCCCCCATTTTTTTTTTTCAGTACCGTTTTGTGTGAGCTTGGTGGAGCAGAGGAAGCTGGTGATCCAGAAAGACTCCTTGGTGCCTTTCAGAGTCTGGTTGTTGGACGGGACGTTGGCCTTGGAGAAAGGGAGCTTCAGATAGCGCGTGCAGTCGGCCAAATTGGTGTTCTCTTCACACTGGGAACGTAAGAAGGGAGACAATACTTTGTGGTTAGACCTGAATTGTGGGCCAGTCTACTAAATCTGTGCCATTGCCAGCAAATAACAAGTATTTAGTCAGCCAGCGATTGTGCAAGTTCTCCCACTTCAAATGATGACAGAGGTCTGTCATTTTCATCATAGGTACACTTCAACTGTGAGAAACAGAATGTGAAACAAAAATCCAGGAATTCACATTGTAGGAATTTTAAAGAATTTATTTGTAAATTATGGTGGAAAATAAGTATTTGGTCAACCATTCAAAGGTTTTGGCTCCAAATCTCACGATACATGGCCCCATTCATTCTTTCCTTAACACGGATCAATCGTCCTGTCCCCTTAGCAGAAAAACAGCCCCAAAGCATGATGTTTCCACCCCCATGCTTCACAGTAGGTATGGTGTTCTTGGGATGCAACTCAGTATTCTTCTTCCTCCAAACACGACAAGTTGAGTTTATACCAAAATGGATACATGGATGATACAGCAGAGGATTGGGAGAATGTCATGTGGTCAGATGAAACCAAAATAGAACTTTTTGGTATAAACTCAACTGGTCGTGTTTGGAGGAAGAAGAATACTGGAATTACAGCCAAGCAGGAACGTTTTATTTGTGTATTTTGGCAAGTCTATAATACAAACCCCGTTTCCATATGAGTTGGGAAATTGTGTTAGATGTAAATATAAACAGAATACAATGATTTGCAAATCCTTTTCAACCCATATTCAGTTGAATATGCTACAAAGACAACATATTTGATGTTCAAACTCATAAACTTTATTTTGTTTGCAAATAATCATTAACTTTAGAATTTGATGCTAGCAACATGTGACAAAGAAGTTGGGAAAGGTGGCAATAAATACTGATAAAGTTGAGGAATGCTCATCAAACACTTATTTGGAACATCCCACAGGTGTGCAGGCTAATTGGGAACAGGTGGGTGCCATGATTGGCTATAAAAACAGCTTCCCAAAAAATGCTCAGTCTTTCACAAGAAAGGATGGGGCGAGGTACACCCCTTTGTCCACAACTGTGTGAGCAAATAGTCAAACAGTTTAAGAACAACATTTATCAAAATGCAATTACGAGAAATTTAGGGATTTCAACATCTACGCTCCATAATATCATCAAAAGGTTCAGAGAATCTGGAGAAGTCACTCCACATAAGCGGCATGGCCGGAAACCGACAATGAATGACCGTGACCTTCGATCCCTCAGACGGCACTGTAACCAAGACCGACATCAATCTCTAAAGGATATCACCACATGGGCTCAGGAACACTTCAGAAAACCACTGTCACTAAATACAGTTTGCCGCTATATCTGTAAGTGCAAGTTAAAGCTCTACTATGCAAAGCGAAAGCCATTTATCAACAACATCCAGAAACGCCGCCGGCTTCTCTGGGCCTTAAATCATCTAAGATGGACTGATGCAAAGTGGAAAAGTGTTCTGTGGTCTGACGAGTCCACATTTCAAATTGTTTTTGGAAATATTCGACATTGTGTCATCCGGACCAAAGGGGAAGCGAACCATCCAGACTGTTATCCGTGCAAAGTTGAAAAGCCAGCATGTGTGATGGTATGGGGGTGTATTAGTGCCCAAGGCATGGGTAACTTACACATCTGTGAAGGCACCATTAATGCTGAAAGGTACATACAGGTTTTGGAACAACATATGCTGCCATCTAAGCGCCGTCTTTTTCATGGACGCCCCTGCTTATTTCAGCAAGACAATGCCAAGCTACATTCAGCACGTGTTACAAAAGCGTGGCTTCGTAAAAAAAGAGTGCGTGTGCAGCTGAGATAGGGACAAGCGGTAGAAAATGGTTGGATGGATGGACTTCAAATGCAACCCATCTATTAGATGTAGAGTTGAAAAATAAGGACGTTTATTTTGAAAAGACTAAAACGAGCAAACGGCGAAATGGCCCCGATACGATTTCTCCAGCTGCGAGTGGATCTTTTCTTGGCGTCTGGCGTTGCCAGTTGGTGTTTTACAACCACAGAAGGGGAAGAAGCCGTTGTTGGTTTATTGATCCAGCGCGCTTTGGCTGCTTGGCCGTCCGACTGCTGCTTCGGCGTCTATTTTGGGGTCTGCGGGGAAACTAGGCCACGCGAGTTCTCATTCAGCTCGCCGGAAACTTTCATCTGACATTCGCGGGCGGAAAGTCAAGGGAAAAGGATTGGACAATGCTCCTAATGGCCTGCAGCCGGGAGGAGAGTTAAAAAAAAAAAGAAAGAAAGAAAGAAAGAAAGAAAGAAAAATCAGACGTTTGGTGGCTGTTGTGCCCCGCAGCTGACAAATGAATCAATGCAGTCCGCGCGTCACCGTGCACACACGCCTGGCCTGCAGCTGGCGACGCAGTCTGCAATTACAGCCAAGCAGGAACGTTTTATTTGTGTATTTTGGCAACTCTAGAATACAAACCCCGTTTCCATATGAGCTGGGATATTGTGTTAGATGTAAATATAAACAGAATACAATGATTTGTTATCATTTTCAACCCATATTCAGTTGAAGATGCTACAAAGACAACATATTTGGGGGCTTCACGGTGGCAGAGGGGTTAGTGTGTCTGCCGCACAATACGAAGGTCCTGCAGTCCTGGGTTCAAATCCAGGCTCGGGATCTTTCTGTGTGGAGTTTGCATGTTCTCCCCGTGACTGCGTGGGTTCCCTCCGGGTACTCCGGCTTCCTCCCACCTCCAACGACAAACACCTGGGGATAGGTTGATTGGCAACACTAAATGGGCCCTAGTGTGTGAATGTTGTCTGTCTATCTGTGTTGGCCCTGTGATGAGGTGGCGACTTGTCCAGGGTGTACCCCGCCTTCCGCCCGATTGTAGCTGAGATAGGCGCCAGCGCCCCCCGCGACCCCAAAAGGGAATAAGCGGTAGAAAATGGAAATGGACAACATATTTGATCGGCTTATTAGTGATTCCTAGAGCCCAAAAAAAGTCTGCGGGCTATAGAGCGTTTTCCGTTCGGGCTCCAGTACTCTGGAATGCCCTCCCGGTAACAGTTCGAGATGCCACCTCAGTAGAAGCATTTAAGTCTCACCTTAAAACTCATCTGTATACTCTAGCCTTTACATAGACCTCCTTTTTAGACCAGTTGATCTGCCGCTTCTTTTCTTTTTTCTCCTTTGTCCCCCCCCTCCCTTGTGCAGGGGGTCCGGTCCGATGACCATGGATGAAGTACTGGCTGTCCAGAGTCGAGACCCAGGATGGACCGCTCGTCGGGACCCAGGATGGACCGCTCGCCTGTGTATCGGTTGGGGACATCTCTACGCTGCTGATCCGCCTCCGCTTGGGATGGTTTCCTGTTGACGGGACTCTCGCTGCTGTCTTGGATCCGCTTTGAACTGAACTCTCGCGGCTGTCTTGGAGCCACTATGGATTGAACTTTCACAGTATCATGTTAGACCCGCTCGACATCCATTGCTTTCGGCCCCCGGGGGGGGGGTTGCCAACTTCTGAGGTCCTTTCCAAGGTTTCTCATAGTCAGCATTGTCACTGGCGTCCCACTGGATGTGAATTCTCCCTGCCCACTGGGTGTGAGTTTTCCTTGCCCTTTTGTGGGTTCTTCCGAGGTTGTCGTAGTCGTAATGATTTGTGCAGTCCTTTGAGACATTTGTGATTTGGGGCTATATAAATAAACATTGATTGATTAGGGATGGCGTGGCGCATTGGGGAGAGTGGCCGTGCGCAACCCGAGCGTCCCTGGTTCAATTCCCACCTGGTACCAACCTCGTCACGTCTGTTGTGTCCTGAGCAAGACACTTCACCCTTGCTCCTGATGGGTGCTGGTTGGCGCCTTGCACGGCAGCTCCCTCCATCAGTGTGTGAATGTGTGTGTGAATGGGTAAATGTGGAAGTAGTGTCAAAGCGCTTTGAGTACCTTGAAGGTAGAAAAGGGCTATACAAGTACAACCCATTTATTTGATTGATTGATATTTGATGTTCGAACTGATAAATATTTGTTTTTTTTTGCAAATAATCAACTTTAGAATTTGATGCCAGCAACACTTTACAAAAAAGTTGGTAAAAGTGGCAATAAATACTGATAAAGTTGAGGAATACTCATCAAACACTTATATGGAACATACCACAGGTGTGCAGGCTAATTGGGAACAGGTGGGTGCCATGATTGGGTATAAAAGCAGCTTCCATGAAATGCTAAGTAATTCACAAACAAGGATGGGGTGAGGGTCACCACTTTGTAAGCAAATTGTCGAAACGTTTTAGAACAACATTTCTCAACGAGCTTTTGCAAGGAATGTAGGGATTTTACCATCTACGGTCCGTAAAATCATCAAAATAATCAGAGAATCTGGAAAAAAATAATTGCACGTAAGCGATGATATTACGGACTTTTGATCCCTCAGGCGGTACTGCATAAAAAGCCGACATCAGTGTGTAAAGGATATCACCACCTGGGCTCAGGAACACTTCATAAAACCACTGTCAGTAACTACAGTCGGTCGCTACATCTGTAAGTGCAAGTTAAAACTCTACTATGCAAAGCCAAACCCATTTATCAACAACATCATGAAACGCCGCCGGCTTGGCTGGGCCCGAGCTCATCTAAGATGGACTGATGCAAAGTGGAAAAGTGTTCTGTGGTCTGACGAGTCCACATTTGGATACGAAATGGATACATGGATGATACAGCAGAGGATTGAGAGAATGTCATGTGGTCAGATGAAACCAAAATAGAACTTTTTGTGCTTGGAGGAAGAAGAATACTGAGTTGCATCCCAAGAACACCACACCTACTGTGAAGCATGGGGGTGGAAACATCATGCTTTGGGGCTGTTTTTCTGCTAAGGGGACAGGACGATAGATCCGTGTTAAGGAAAGAATGAATGGGGCCATGTATCCTGAGATTTTGAGCCAAAACCTCCTTTGAATGGTTGACCAAATACTTATTTTCCACCATCATTTACAAATAAATTCTTTAAAATTCCTACAATGTGAATTCCTGGATTTTTTTTTTTTTTAACATTCTGTCTCTCACAGTTGAAGTGTAGCTATGGAGAAGGCATTGGACCGTGTCCCTCCGGAAGTCCTGTGGGGAGTGCTCAGAGAGTATGGGGTATCGGACTGTCTTATTGTGGCGGTCCACTCCCTGTATGATCAGTGTCAGAGCTTGGTCCGCATTGCCGGCAGTAAGTCGGACACATTTCCAGTGAGGGTTGGACTCCACCAAGGCTATCCTTTGTCACCCATTCTGTTCAGAACTTTTATGGACAGAATTTCTAGGCGCAGTCAAGGCGTTGAGGGGTTCCGGTTTGGTGACCGCAGGATTAGGTCTCTGCTTTTTGCAGATGATGTGGTCCTGATGGCTTCATCTGACCGGGATCTTCAGCTCTCACTGGATCAGTTCTTAACCGAGTGTTAAGCGACCAGAATGAGAATCAACACTTCCAAGTCTGAGTCCATGGTTCTCTCCCGCAAAAGGGTGGAGTGCCATCTCCGGGTTGGGGAGGAGACCCTGCCCCAAGTGGAGGAGTTCAAGTACCTAGCAGTCTTGTTCACGAGTGAGGGAAGAGTGGATCGTGAGATCGACAGGCGGATCGGTGCGGCGTCTTCAGTAATGCGGACGTTGTATCGATCCGTTGTGGTGAAGAAGGAGCTGAGCCGGAAGGCAAAGCTCTCAATTTACCGGTCGATCTACGTTCCCATCCTCACCTATGGTCATGAGCTTTGGGTCATGACCGAAAGGACAAGATCGCGGGTACAAGCAGCCCAAATGAGTTTGGGTCTCTCCCTTAGAGATAGGGTGAGAAGCTCTGCCATCCGGGAGGAACTCAAAGTAAAGCCGCTGCTCCTCCACATGGAGAGGAGCCAGATGAGGTGGTTCGGGCATCTGGTCAGGATGCCACCCGAACGCCTCCCTAGGGAGGTGTTTAGGGCACGTCCAACCGGTAGGAGGCCACGGGGAAGACCCAGGACACGTTGGGAAGACTATGTCTCCCGGATGGCCTGGGAATGCCTTGGGATCCCCCGGGAAGAGCTAGACGAAGTGGCTGGGGAGAGGGAAGTCTGGGCTTCCCTGCTTAGGCTGTTGCCCCCGCGACCCGACCTCGGATAAGCGGAAGAAGATGGATGGATGGAAATTCCTACAATGTGAATTCCTGGATTTTTTTTCCCACATTCTGTCTCTCACAGTTGAAGTGTACCTATGATGAAAATGACAGACCTCTGTCATCATTTTAAGTGGAAGAACTTGCACAATCGCTGGCTGACTAAATACTTTTTTTGCCCCACTGTAAATATAATTCACTTCACTTCACCCACTGGCAGAAATGTTGATCGCCGCCTAAAGCGTGTTGGACGGAGCTTCTCAAAAAGAAATATGGGGAATTACAGCGAACACGGCTTGATGACAGTGCACAGGAGTGAATCACATAATCACACAGTAGCAGGACACAAATAGCTTGTTTAAGAGGCTGCTATTTTGTACTCCAGGACACAAAATACAACTCCTGATGCGTTTTTTTTTTGTTTTTTTCCCGACGTGGAGCAGAGTCGCAGTACCTTGTGGATAATGAGCTCGTGGGTGCCATCTGGCAGAGTCCTCCCGTCCTCTTGCATCAGCGGGACAAAGGAGTAGCCGAACAGCTTCTTCTCCCCCTTCTCCTTCGCTGCGTGCCAAAACAAACAGGGGTGAAATAACCTTGCGGAATACAATTTACAAGCATCACCGTGCCTTTGAACGCACCACGGCCACACACACAAAGGACGCCAATATTCCTCTTTTTTTTTTCTTTTTTACCAAGCTAATTTAAGATATCAATACTCCAAAACTGGGTTCGGTTCCAGCCTTTCTGGCAGTTTGGTGTCACCGCAGGTCCGAGTCGGGCTCCTAATGAGACGCCCTTGGGTGTCGGTGCGAGCGGCGCCAGCGGTAATAAGGCCGCGCGCAGCCAAATGTACAGAACGGCCATGAAAAAAAAAAAAACCCATTAATATTCCATCTCATTAGCAGGTAGAAAAAAACAAATGCCATTAAGTGCGGCTACGCTCTGTGCGTTCTGTAACGCCGGTTCGGCATTGTGGTGCCAGGTTCGATCCCCTCGTGGATGCGTCAAAACGAAGAACAAAACAAAGGTAGGATCTAAGAAATTTATTAACAAAAGGGGAGCTCTGAACAGAAACACTGGAGCTAACAAAAAGATAAACAAAAGACGCTAGCATGAGAGCTAGGAAATATAAAGAACTAAGACTTGGCACGAAGGCACAAAAAGTAAAAACAAACTCAATTAGCATGAGAGCTAGAAAGTGGCTATGCTTATGAGCTGGCGAGAAAAACATACCAGTCGTTACGTTGCGTGAAAGCGAACTAGAGTCCCCGGAAAGAATAAACAGAAGAGGCTGGCTTAAAAAGGGAAGGTGATTAACAGAGACAGGTGTGCAGCTGAAACTAATAGGTAACCAGTAGGGCTGTGAGTCTTTGGGTGTCCCACAATTCGATTCAATATCGATTCTTGGGGTCATAATTTGATAATACATCGATTTTTTCGATTTGATTCTCGATTCAAAAACGATTTTTACCCGATTCAAAAGGATTCGTAGGAGCAAATTCTATCAAATATTTTAACCCACGGAAATTTAAATTACAGAACAATTTGAGTTTTTGTCTAAAAATTAAAACTAGGGACTCAAGATTAATGGCTACAATCAGCACATTTTGGAGTGCATAGTTTTCAAAGTGGGGTTTGTGGCATGATGCTCCATGATACTGATAAAGTTCCCCGGGGTCAAACACGCCTTCTAAGGGGGGAAAGGAGGGGTGCATTATTTTAAGGAAGCACTGCTTCAAAGTAACCGCACTTTAAGTACAATTCTTGGGTACTCTGGTCCTAAGTGAAGTGCAGATTAGGAGTGGAGTACTTTTGGACTGTAAAGTGGGTTTGGATTAGTTGTTGCATCATCCTTCGCTTAAAGCGTGAGTGAAATATGGCAGTTCCTCGATTTGTCGACCTGATAAGTCCGAAAGCGAAAGAGATGATACAGTATTACAGTATTTCCTTGAATTGCCGTCTGGTATATAGTAAGCACCTGCCTAGATTTAACGCCGGGTCAAACTCGTTTCGCAAAATATTATTTTTATTAGCGCATGTCTAGAATTTCCGCAGGGTCAAACTCGTCACGTCACGAGTGACACTTCACATCTCATCATTTTCAAAATGGAGAAGGCTTATTTCAATAATTCCAAATCGCATAAAGGGAAGAAGATTAAGAGCTATTCAGTAGGATTTAAGGTCCAAGCTATTGAATATGCTAAAAAGAACAGTAAGCAGCTATGTTTTATTAATATACCGTAGCTGCGTGTGTCAAATATGAGTCATTAAATGACTCCCGCCTCCTGGTGGTAGAGGGCGCTAGTGATCCTTCTTGCGACTACTCGGCTGCAGAAGAAGTGACAACAAGCAGCAAGAGTTAATTTTTTCCTCTCGCTTGCACTTTTAACATGGAGGATTACATATTTAAAATAAAACCGTTTTCTAAACTGGACTTTCAATGGAAGCAGGAGGTAATAAAGGAAGATCTCCATCGAGACAGAGACTTTTAAAACTGAAGAAAGATAAGGAAGACTTCTATAAAGAAGTTATCGATGCTTTTGATCAGAAGGAGCTGCGCATGGACTTCATTTATAAGTAAAGGTAAGACCATAATAAGGTTTTTTTTTTATTAAATGTGCTTTTCATGATGGTATCCTTACATCACACTCAAAATTTATAAGCGCAGGCCTAAATTTACCGCATGCCTTTGGTAAGCGCCGGAGTGAGAAGAGGTTTTAAATTAATTAGCACCCCGGCGGCAATTCAAGGAAATACGGTATCTGCTCACAGATGCTGCCTGGTGGTTGTTTTTGCACACTGCAGCTAGTCGGAGACAAATTAGCCCATCCCCACACTCCTTGATGCTTCAGTCGCAGGCAGGATTCTCACAGGAATGAGGCAAACAATCATGCAGTTGCTGCTTACTTGAGCAATGTCGGAACTCGAAGCGCACGTGCGATCCCCGGAACATGTCGACAGGGATGGGCAGCTTGATCTGCTCCGCCCAGCGGGGGCTGTTGTTGTGGTACAGCACCAGCGAGTGGTAATCCTCCGCGCCGGGCTCGCCGGAGCCGGCGGCCATGTGGCTCTGGAGGGCACAGAACATACAAAAAAAAAACAGTTTAATTGAGTGCAACGCAGCTTGAAAAATGGGGGGTATTTTGAGTTCTGTGACGTGGAAAAACCACAGAAGCAGAAGCGCCCGAGATGAGCAACACCCTGGAGGTGGGGCTCGCACTCATCTGGGTCAGACGTACTTAAAAAACTAAAACAGGACACATTTAAGAGACAAAGTGATTGAAACAAGCACTGAAACAGTTGAATTACGTGCTCATAGACGACCACCATGTATTCTCGGGGCTTTTAAAAATGATTGGTTTCCATACCTTAAGGATTTGTCCTTCAATATCCAGCACATAGATGGTGATCTCCACATTCCGTGCAACGCTCTTCCCACCCTTTTCAAACTCTCCTTTCTCCAGTGTGACGTACAGATCATTCCTCATCTCTCCTGCGGGGACAAAAATGGATTATACATATACATACATACATACATACATACATACATACATAAATAAATAAATGCGTTGTACTTGTATAGCGCTTTTCTACCTTCAAGGTACTCAAAGCGCTTTGACACTACTTCCACATTTACCCATTCACACACACATTCACACACTGATGGAGGGAGCTGCCATGCAAGGCGCCAACCAGCACCCATCAGGAGCAAGGGTGAAGTGTCTTGCTCAGGACACAATGGACGTGACGAGGTTGGTTCTAGGTGGGATTTGAACCAGTGACACTCGGGTTGCGCACGGCCACTCTCCCACTGCGCCACGCCGTCCCATACATACAAACGTACATACATACAAACATACATACATACGTACATACATACACACACATATATATACATATATCTACACACAGACATACATGTACAATACTGTCAGGCTTGGACATGGATGGAGTGTGCTCCTTCGAAGCAGCGGAATTACAGGACGAGCCAGGCGTGAATTCAGGTACATGATTTATCAAATAAACAAACAAACTACAAAAGGGGCTCACAATGGAGGAAGAAACTTGGCTAAACAGTACAAACGTGAAACAAAAACACTTGCTCGATTGGCATGAATGAACTAGGAACAGAAACAGCAGAATGGCATGAATATAATAAACCAGGGGTGCCCATTACGTCGATCGCGAGCTACCAGTCGACCGCGGGGGGTGTGTCAGTCGATCTCGAGCCAGGCTTTTAAAAAAAAATAGACCTAAAAATGAGTGATCATCAATCTTCACCAAGACGTCACTTAAATGACATTCACGGTACCGGAGGGTCTTGTGAGATGACGCTGGCTGCTGCAAGATCATTATTATGAAAATATGACCGAGAGGAAGGCGAGAAACACTTTTTATTTCAACAGACTCTCGCGCCGTACCTTCCGTCAAAACTCTAAAGGCCGACTGCACATTTCCTATCTTCACAATAAAAGCCCTGCTTCATGGTGCCTGCGTTAACTAAATACAGAGTCTCGGAAAACTGGCGTGCACAAGCGATCCCTCAGAAAGCTGGCGTGCACATCACTTGTGCACGCCAGCTTTCTGAGACTCTTATTTTGTTAGCGCAGGCAGCGTGAAGCAGGGCTTTTATTGTGAAGATAGGAAATGTGCAGTCGGCCTTTAGAGTTTTGACGGAAGGGACGGCGCAAAAGTCTGTTGAAATAAAAAGTGTTTCTCGCCTTCCTCTCTGTCATTTTTTCATAATAATGAACTGGCAGCAGCCAGCGTCATCTCACAAGACCCTCGGGTGCCGTGAATGTCAATCAAGCAAGCTACGGAATTTGCCGCCAATGTTTTTCTTGTAAAGTGTATGGAAGCTGGATGAATTAGATGCCAAAAACCAACCACTTTCATGTGGTATTGTACAGAAAGGACAACTTTTTTTCTCCTCCATTTGAAAATGTGGGCGTTATCATCATTACTGTCTGATTCCAATCAATGCAAGTCATCAGAATCAGGTAATACACCAACTTATATTCTTGTCTTTGTGAAAGAAAGACATCTATATGTGTTACACATGCTTGTATTATCATTAAACACATTTAACTTGTTTACAAAAATGTCTCTTTCATAAATAAATCAATATAAATGATATATATAAATGAGGTAGATCCCCTCGAGTTGGTCAATTGAAAAGTAGCTCGCCTGCAGAAAAAGTGTGGGCACCCCTGTAATAAACTATAAACAAAACTAGCACAATGGCATAACTCCAAAAAAAACGTACACGGCATGGAACTATGGACAAGGACTTGAAGGAGGTACAGCATGGGTAGGGTGCGTGCACATGTGAAGATCCCAGGACGAAGACAAGAAAAAGACTGACTTAAATAGCTGTGATGATTAGTGAAAACAGGTGAGGCTGAGAACAGGGACGTGACATGACAGGTGAAAAGTGATGAGTTGACATGGAAACAAACAAAACCAGGAAGTGCAAAACGTGACTGAATGTCCAAAAACTAAACATAGCATGACCAAAACCAAAACATAACTTACAGGCGTGATAAATACAAACCGACACTGATTGTCTTGTTCTGTATATTTTACAGTATTTTGTATATTGTTTTTTATATCGTACAGGAGTGCTTAGGTGGTGTACACATTTACAAATATACATATATACACATACATAGATACAGTATAAACACATCTACAAATACACACATGTATATACATACTGTGTATTTGTACATACTGTATACATACACATGTATATTCATTTATACACATATATACAAACAGTATATACATATATACACATATATACATACATATACACATATATGCACACACATGTATATATATATATATATATATATATATATATATATACATATATATATTCGGACACATGTATATACATTTATACACATATATACAAACAGTATATACATGTGAATTGTGAATTGTGAATTATATTTATATAGCGCTTTTCTCTAGTGACTCAAAGCGCTTTACATAGTGAAACCCAAAATCTAAGTTACATTCAAACCAGTGTGGGTGGCACTGGGAGAAGGTGGGTAAAGTGTCTTGCCCAAGGACACAACGGCAGTGACTAGGATGGCGGAAGCGGGAATCGAACTTGCACCCTCAAGTTGCTGGCACGGCCGCTCTACCAACCGAGCTAAACCGCCCATACATATATGCAGACACATGTATACACATTTATACACATACAGTATATACATATATACACAAACATAGATATATACACATTTACAAACACACATATGTATATACAGTACATATATACATACTGTATATACACACACACACATGTATATACATTTATATATACAGTATATACATATACACATACATATATGCAGAGACATGTATATACATTTATACACACATATACATACAGTACAAAAATATACACACATATATATATATATATAGATATATGCAGATATGCATATACATTTATAAACATACAGTATATAAATATATACACATACATAGATATATACACATCTACAAATACATATATGTATATACACTCTGTGTATATACACATAATGTATACATACACATGTATATACATTTAGACACATATATACATACAGTAAATACATATATATACACATCTACAAAGCTTACCAAAGTCGTACTAAAACATTTTGATGGATTTTTAAGCGCTGTGCGTAATGTTCTATATTTTCAGTAGAACATATGCAATGCTGCTGTTCTTTACTTGAGTCATAATGCCATCATACTGCAGTCTACACGTATCTCTTATGTTTGACTGCCATCTCCTGGTCGCACTTATCATGACACCATGTACCAAATAAAAATTGCTTCGAGGTCGGTAAGCAAAACCAGAATTATTCCGTTTATTTCGTGCACCGGGTTTTAAGGCACAGTGTCGAGTTTTGAGGAGAAAAAGTAGTCCGGAAACTCCGAGCACTTTCACACGATAACACACCTCTTGATGATGCTGTTGCAAAAACGCTATGTTTCATAAACGCGAGGAATCTACATATATCTTATTATCACACCATGAAAGCCCCCTGTCATCTAGTCCAGCTCCATAAAACATACAGTGGGGCAAAAAAGTATTTAGTCAGCCAGCGATTGTGCAAGTTCTCCCACTTCAAATGATGACAGAGGTCTGTCATTTTCATCATAGGTACACTTCAACTGGGAGAGACAGAATGTGGAAAAAATAATCCAGGAATTCACATTGTAGGAATTTTAAAGAATTTATTTGTAAATGATGGTGGAAAATAAGTATTTGGTCAACCATTCAAAGGAGGCTTTGGCTCAAAATCTCACGATACATGGCCCCATTCATTCTTTCCTTAACACGGATCAATCGTCCTGTCCCCTTAGCAGAAAAACAGCCCCAAAGCATGATGTTTCCACCCCCATGCTTCACAGTAGGTATGGTGTTCTTGGGATGGAACTCAGTATTCTTCTTCCTCCAAACACGACCAGTTGAGTTTATACCAAAATGGATACATGGATGATACAGCAGAGGATTGGGAGAATGTCATGTGGTCAGATGAAAGCAAAATAGAACTTTTTGGTATAAACTCAACTGGTCGTGTTTGGAGGAAGAAGAATACTGAGTTGCATCCCAAGAACACCATACCTACTGTGAAGCATGGGTGTGGAAACATCATGCTTTGGGCACCGTACTAAACAAAAATTTAGGATCGTTTTTATTACGGTGGATGAGATTTGAGTAAATATTTAGCTTTAGCTAAGGTAAGCATGCGTTTATAAGTTATTAAACCATCACTCCATGCTTGATGGTGCACCTCAAGTTTAGTCGTGCGCCATTTGCGTTCCAGCTTTCTGCATAATAATTTATGAGCTCTAGTTTCTTCTGTAAACCACGGGGTACGCTTTTTTGGAGCCTTGGCCTACCGAGGATGTGGTAGTGGTTTGTGTTGTGGTTTGTGCAGCCCTTTGAGACACCAGTGATTTAGGGCTATATAAGTAAACATTGATTGATTGATTGAAGCATGGGTGTGGAAACATCATGCTTTGGGGCTGTTTTTCTGCTAAGGGGACAGGACGATTGATCCGTGTTAAGGAAAGAATGAATGGGGCCATGTATCGTGAGATTTGGAGCCAAAACATCCTTTCATCGGTGAGAGCTTTGAATGGTTGACCAAATACTTATTTTCCACCATAATTTACAAATAAATTCTTTAAAATTCCTACAATGTGAATTCCTGGATTTTTTTTTCACATTCTGTCTCTCACAGTACTGTGGAACTGTGGACCAGCTCTATACTCTGGGCAGGGTTCTTGAGGGTGCATGGGAGTTTGCCCAACCAGTCTACATGTGCTTTGTGGACTTGGAGAAGGCATTGGAGCGTGTCCCTCGGGAAGTCCTGTGGGGAGAGCTCAGAGAGTATGGGGTATCGGACTGTCTTATTGTGGCGGTCCACTCCCTGTATGATCAGTGTCAGAGCTTGGTCCGCATCCGTAAGTCGGACACATTTCCAGTGAGGGTTGGACTCCGCCAAGGCTGTCCTTTGTCACCCATTCTGTTCATAACTTTTATGGACAGAATTTCTAGGCGCAGTCAAGGCGTTGAGGGGTTCTGGTAACCATGCCAGGATTAGGTCTCTGCTTTTTGCAGATGATGTGGTCCTGATGGCTTCATCTGGCCGGGATCTTCAGCTCTCACTGGATCGGTTCGCAGCCGAGTGTGAAGCGACCGGAACGAGAATCAGCACCTCCAAGTCCGAGTCCATGGTTCTCTCCCGGAAAAGGGTGGAATGCCATCTCCGGGTTGGGGAGGAGACCCTGCCCCAAGTGGAGGAGTTCAAGTACCTAGGAGTCTTGTTCACGAGTGGGGGAAGAGTGGATGGTGAGATCGACAGGCGGATCGGTGCGGCGTCTTGAGTAATGCGGACGTTGTATCGATCCGTTGTGGTGAAGAAGGAGCTGAGCCGGAAGGCAAAGCTCTCAATTTACCGGTCGATCTACGTTCCCATCCTCACCTATGGTCATGAGCTTTGGGTCATGACCGAAAGGATAAGATCGCGGGTACAAGCGGCCCAAATGAGTTTGGGTCTCTCCCTTAGAGATAGGGTGAGAAGCTCTGCCATCCGGGAGGAACTCAAAGTAAAGCCGCTGCTCCTCCACATGGAGAGGAGCCAGATGAGGTGGTTCGAGCATCTGGTCAGGATGCCACCCGAACGCCTCCCTAGGGAGGTGTTTAGGGCACGTCCAACCGGTAGGAGGCCACGGGGAAGACCCAGGACACGTTGGGAAGACTATGTCTCCCGGCTGGCCTGGGAACGCCTTGGGATCCCCCGGGAAGAGCTAGACGAAGTGGCTGGGGAGAGGGAAGTCAGGGTTTCCCTGCTTAGGCTGTTGCCCCCGCGACCCGACCTCAGATAAGCGGAAGAAGATGGATGGATGGATGTCTCTCACAGTTGAAGTGTACCTATGATGAAAATGACAGACCTCTCTCATCATTTTAAGCGGGAGAACTTGCACAATTGCTGGCTGACTAAATACTTTATTGCCGCACTGTATATGTTTTATGTAAAGTGTGGCGATAGATGCTTCCATGATGTTGACCTGTCATTTCATACCCACAGCAGTTGCCGTGGCAACAACCTCACGCGGCGCGTGAGAGCTAAATTACACATACTTGATGAAATATTCATACGCAGATAGCTGCCTGTCAAATAAAAAAAACAAAACATGCAGAGCCCTCAGGTCTTCTCCGCTACCCGCGTGTAGCGAGGAGCACTAAATGGAAAAAGTAGTAGTTTTGACGTAAGCGAGGGGCACTGTCTGGTCACACAGATAAAGAGCCAGTGCAGACTCCAGGTCCCCCAGCGCCTCACTAACACAGATTTATGTTTGCTCTCTTTTGTCTCCCCCTGACTACAACCTTTTTTTTTTTACGCTCTCTCCGTCTCCGGCCGTGGAAGTCTGCCCCCGGGCGAAGGAAGCCGCCTCGCAGTCTCTCGTCTGTGAATGACTGAATCATTCTCCCCTTTTTTTTTTGTACCCATTGTACCCACGGAAATTAGATTTCTACCTTTCTATTGTGTACAGTTCGGGAGTCTATAGGATGCTGGCCGTTGCCGTGGTTACCGATGTCAAGAGTAGGGAATTGACCCGAGAGACGCACACAAACACACCTAAAACACACTGTAGAATTGTTTTGTCTCAAGTAGTTTTTTTTATAAATGGCTGTGATGATAATGTCGGAATTCTTGTTAATATTGAAGTGAAGTGAATTATATTTATATAGCGCTTTTCTCTAGTGACTCAAAGCACTTTTACATAGTGAAACCCCATATCTAAGTGTGGAGAGGAAGAGCCGACGGGCCGACGGTGGGGCAGGACACGCTGTAGCCCTGCTCAAGATGGCGGCAAGTAGGCGGAGAATAAGGCGGAACGGAGAGGCGGGGCTTACCGGGAGCGACGCCGCTGTAATCAAATTCAGGTGCGTGGCTCCCACACCGAGAAATTATTAACATTTCTCCTGGAAATGTATAAAAGAGGCGAAGGAGGAGAGAACAGGGAGAAGAAGTTGGGGAGTCCGCAGTGCAAGAGCGACAGGGAGAAGACGGCGATGAGGAAAGCGACCGAAGAGCGAGCAGCAGAGGAGGAGCTGAAAAGCAACCCGGCAAAAGACTTGATTTATTGAAAGAATGAAAGAAGAGTCAAACCTGCTCGAGCAACATGCCCTTCCTGAATGGTCCATGCAACCCGCAAGACGACGGCAGGAGTCCGTCATACTAAGTTACATTTAAACCAGTGTGGGTGGCACTGGGAGCAGGTGGGTAAAGTGCCTTGCCCAAGGACACAATGGCAGTGACTAGGATGGCGGAAGCGGGGATCGAACCTGTAAGCCTCAAGTTGCTGGCACGGCCACTCTACCAACCGAGCTATACCGGATACCGGTAATGGTTTGAATGTTTGATAACACACTTTTGCATTATTAGACAATATTTTAGTCCAGTGGTTCTCAAATGGGGGTACTTGAAGGTATGCAAAGGGGTATGTGAGATTTTTTGAATATTCTAAAAATAGCAACAATTCAAAAATCCTTTATAGATTTATTTATTGAATAATACTTTGACAAAATATGAATGTAAGTTCATAAACTATGAAAAGAAATGCAACAAGGCAATATTCAGTGTTGACAGCTAGATTTTCTCCGGACATGTTCCATAAATATTGATGTTAAAGATTTCTTTTTTTGTGAAGAAATGTTTAGAATGAAGTTGATGAATCCAGATGGATCTCTATTACAATCCCCAAAGAGGGCACTTTAAGTTGATGATTACTTCTATGTGTAGAAATATGTATTTATAATTGAATCACTTGTTTATTTTTCAACAAGTTTTTAGTTATTTTTATATCTTTTTTTCCAAATAGTTCAAGAAAGACCACTACAAATGAGCAATATTTGGCAGTGTTGTACAATTTAATAAATCAGAAACTGATGACATAGTTCTGTATTTTACTTCTTTATCTTTTTTTTTCAAACAAAAATGCTTTGCTCTGATTAGGGCAGAGGTCGGCAACCCGCGGCTCTGGAACCACATGCGGCTCCTTCAAAATTATATGAAAAATGGAAATGAACATATTTTTGGTTCTAATATGGTTTCTGTAGGAGGACAAACATGACACAAACCTCCCTAATTGCTAAAAAGCACACTGTTTATATTAAACATGCTTCACTGATTCGAGTATTTGGCGAGCGCCATTTTGTCCTACTAATTTCCGCGGTCCTTGAACTCACCGCAGTTTGTTTACATGTATAACTTTCTCCGACTCTCTAAGACGTGTTTTATGCCACTTATTTTTCCGTCTCATTTTGTCCACCAAACTTAAAAACTTAAAAGGTGAGTTTTGTTGACGTTATTGACTTGTGTGGAGTGCTAATCAGACATATTTGGTCACTGCAAGCTAATCGATGCTAACATGCTATGTAGGCTAGCTATATGTACATATTGCATTACTATGCCTCATTTGTAGGTATATTTGAGCTCATTTAGTTTCCTCTAAGTCCTTATTATTCAATTGATATCTCATGACACACTATCTGTACGTAATATGGCTTTTAATTTTTTGCGGCTCCATACAGATTTGCTTTTGTATTTTTGGTCCAATATGGCTCTTTCAACATTTTGGGTTGCCGACCCCTGGATTAGGGGGTACTTGAATTAAAAAAATGTTCACAGGGGGTATATCACTGAAAAAAGGTTGAGAACCACTGTTTTAGTTAATATAATTTGCGATTACATGGAATACATTTTTTTTTTTCTCCTTTTCTACCTTGAAGGTAGAAAAGCGCTATACAAGTACAACCCATTTATCATTTATTTATTTAAAATAGAAAGAAGGATTTAGTAAGAAAATTCACAGTACTTTGTTGATAAATATTATTTCCAGGCTTATGAGGGCCAAATAAAATAAAGTGGCAGGCCACATCTGGCCCAAGGGCCTTCAGTTAGACACCTGTGCTCTAACGCTTGCCTCAAAAATGGGTTATAAAAGTGACTGCGGAGCAGAATTTACGCAATATTTACACCTAAAAGTATCCAATATGTATTGTAAGTGTTTTGAATGTAGATTAAAATGATCATAAGTCTTCCTTAAGTAATTAGGGACTTGAGGTACATCCCACATGTGAATGTGTGCAGTGTCTCAGTAAAGTTCCTCGAATCCTGGAAAAAATTGCGCCTCATATATTTTTTCCAGAAAAGGTTAATATAATCACTCAGTTTAATCATTTTAACCTTCCCTGTCTATCTGGCAATTAGTGTTATTTCTTAACCTGCTGACTTGTCTGCATTAGCCATTCAAGGCATTGAAGTCAACAGTGTGACCTTCGTGATAAAAGCATAAAAACATGAGACAATCTCCACTTATCCTCTTGTGCTCCATCCCATTAGATTGTGCTTACAAAGGACACACATCCAGGAAAGAACCAATTCAAGATATATGGTATCGTTAATCCCTGATCTTGATATTGATATCGGATTAAAATGAAACAAGTTGTCATGACGTGGGGGGCGCATCTTGCCGCGGGGTTTGTTCTCCCGGGATGCAAACGGCTTACTCTGGACCAGGCGTAAAGGTAGGAACATTATTTAACTATCTAGACTCCAGAAGTGAAAACAAAAGGGCGCACAAGGCGAAAGTACTACTTAGCGTAGGATACAAAAACTAACACTAAGACAGGACTATGGACAAGAAACAAAACTTGCTAACTGTGGCATGAATAAACACAACTTGGCAAGGTATGAGACAAACAATACAGAGCATGAATCAATGGCTTGAAAAGAGTTATGTGAACAAAGCATTAAAGGGCAGCATGAACTATGGCATGAAAACGAGCAATGTCGCCAGCCCGACTGACTGGCAAGGGCGGTCTAAATAGCCTAATGATTAGAACCAGGTAAGTTTCCCAACCCCAGCGGCAGGTGAAAATTATAAGTCACCATGGCAGCCAAAGCAAACAAGAGTGCATCAAAAAACAGGAACTAATGGAGTTCAAAACAACAGAAAATAACTAAAACATAATCCAGATGTCATGCCTGGTGATCAGTTTTATGTTTGATCATGTTTATGTTTCCTTTTTGGACCGTCGTTTCCCGTTTTGCACTTCCTGGTTTTGTTTGTCTCCATAGTTACGCATTAGTTTCCACCTGGTCCCCAAGTCCCGCCCCTGCCCTCAGTCCCGCACCTGTTTCCATTCATGGGCCTGGGAACGTTGCTTGCTATTGCTGATGCTTACTTACCACGACCACGCACCTACCTTGCCAGGCCAAACCTTCAACCCTTGCCACGCTGACAATTATTTGGACCACGCCACGTAAGATTTTTGCATTTTTGCCTCAGTGCAAGTTTTTGGTTAGTTGTGTATCTTTGATAGTATCTTTTGTTTATTTGTAGTCATGCCCTTGTGCTGTTTTTGTTGGAAGTTTTAGTATAGATTATTTTCTGCCACCGAGCGCGTCCTTTGTTTTGCATTTTTGTATTTAAGTGTATAAATAAATAATCATGTAGTCACATCCACGCCTGACTCGTCCCAAAGAAACCCAAATCCATGTCCCGGCTTGACACCAGACCATCAAACATGACACAAGAATCGATAAAATCTCCAATATAAGCGCTCTGATACCAGCTGGGAGTTCCCACGATTCGATTCAATATCGATTCTTGGGGTCACGATTCGATGATATATCGATTTTTTTTAATCGATTCGATTCGATTCTCGATTCAAAAATGATATTTTTCCGATTCAAAACGATTCTGTATTCATTTAATACATAGATTTCAGCAGGATCTACCACAGTCTGCTGACATGCTAGCAGACTAGTAGATTTAAAAAAAAAAAAAGCTTTTATAATTGTAAAGGACAATGTTTTATCAACTGATTGCAATAATGTAAATTTGTTTTAACTATTAAACGAACCAAAAATATGACTTATTTTATCTTTGTGAAAACATTGGACACAGTGTGTTGTCCAGCTTATGAGATGCCATGCAAGTGTAAGCCACTGTGACACTATTGTTCTTTTTTATTATTTTTATAAATGTCTAATGATAATGTCAGTGAGGGATTTTTAATCACTGCTATGCTGAAATTATAACTAATATTGATACTGTTGTTGATAATATTCATTTTTGTTTCACTACTTTTGGTTTGTTCTGTGTGGTGTTTGTGTCTCCTCTCAATTGCTCTGTTTATTGCAGTTCTGAGTGTTGCTGGGTCAGGTTCGGTTTTGGAATTAGATTGCATTGTTATGGTATTGCTGTGTAGTGGTTTGTTGGATTGATATAAAAAATTAAAAAAATAATAAATAAATAAAAAGAAATTAAAAAAAATGAAAATACAAAAAAATCGATTTTTTTAAGAATGAGAATTCTTAATCGCACAACGTATTTGATTCAATTCGTATTCAAATCGATTTTTCCCCACACCCTTAATATATATATATATATATATATATATATATGTATATCCATCCATCCATTTCTACCACGTATTCCCTTTTTTGGGGTCGCTGGCGCCTAGCTCAGCTACAATCGGGCGGAAGGCGGCCTACACACTGGACAAGTCGTGACCTCATCGCAGGGCCAGCTATATATATATATATATATATATATATATATATATATATATATATATATATACATATATATATATATACCTACTATATATATTACTGTTTAGTGGTTTGTTGGATTGATAGAAAAAATAAATAAATAAAAAGAAATTAAAAAAAATAAAAATACAAAAAAATCGATTTTTTAAGAATGAGAATACTGAATCGCACAACGTATTCGATTCGATTCGTATTTGAATCGATTTTTCCCCACACCCCTAATATATATATATATATATATATATATATATATATATATATATATATATATATATATATATATATATATATATATATCCATTTTCTACCACTTATTCCCTTTTTTGGGGTCGCTGGCGCCTAGCTCAGCTACAATCGGGCGGAAGGCGGCCTACACCCTGGACAAGTCGTCACCTCATCGCAGGGCCAACTATATATATATATATATATATATATATATATATATATATATATATATATATACCTACTATATATATTACTGTTTAGTGGTTTGTTGGATTGATAGAAAAAATAAATAAATAAAAAGAAATTTAAAAAAATAAAAATACAAAAAATCGATTTTTTAAGAATGAGAATTCTGAATCGCACAACGTATTCGATTCGATTCGAATCGATTTTTCCCCACACCCCTAATATATATATATATATATATATATATATATGTATATATATATATATATATATATATATATATATATATATATATATATATATATATATCCATCCATTTTCAACCACTTATTCCCTTTTGGGGTCATATATATATATATATATATCCATACATCCATCCATTTTCAACTGCTTATTCCCTTTTTTGGTGTCGCGGGGGCGCTGGCGCATAGCTCAGCTACAATCGGGCGGAAGGCGGCATACACCCTGGACAAGTCGCCACCTCATCGCAGGGCCAACTATATATATATACCTACTATATATATTACTGTTTAGTGGTTTGTTGGATTGATAAAAAAATTAAAAAATAAAAATAAATTAAAAAAATTAAAATACAAAAAATCGATTTTTTTAAGAATGAGAATTCTGAATCGCACAACGTATTCGATTCGATTCGCATTCGAATCGATTTTTCCCCACACCCCTAATATATCATATATATACCCATCCATTTTCTACCACATATTCCCTTTTTTGGGGTCGCTGGCGCCTAGCTCAGCTACAATCGGGCGGAAGGCGGCGTACACCCTGGACAAGTCGCCACCTCATCGCAGGGCCAACTATATATATATATACCTACCTGGGGATAGGCCCCTCCCACCTCCAAAGACATGCACCTGGGGATAGGTTGATTGGCAACACTAAATGGTCCCTAGTGTGTGAATGTGAGTGTGAATGTTGTCTGTCCCCGCGACCCCAAAAGGGTATAAGCGGTAGAAAATGGATGGATGGATGTTGTCTGTCTATCTGTGTTGGCCCTGCGATGAGGTGGCGACTTGTCTATCCCACCAGATTGCAGCTGGGATAGGCTCCAGCCAGCCCCGCCACCTCGAGAAGGACAAGTGGTAGAAAATGGATGGAGTTATGGAAGAGTTAAGAAGGAAGTCTGTCCTTTTTGCATATGATTGATGAGACTATGGTGTATTTATTTGGTGCGGGTGATATTTGTAGGGACTGTGGTTGGAAGCTCCAGCCATGTGTTAAGTCACTTTAAGTGGGTGCAATGTGAAAGGGAAGCAGACATCCAGAAGCAGCCTTTCCCTAACCACACAAGACATGGTGCAGACATGATGAATGTTCTCGTTCACCACCCTGGCGGCATCCCACCTGGCATGATGACATCAGAGAAGCCCAGCTTCCTGGTGATGGAGACGCCGCGAGTGAACAGAAGCATGTACTCCCGCCTCAGCTGATCGATGTCGCCGTGGAGGAGCTGGAGAGCCACGGCCAGTCCTGAAAAGGAGCAGGCGTTACTTTGACGTCACATGACCTGCAGGTAACAATGCTCTGTAAAAGCCCCAGAAAAACAGCAAGTAGGCGGATAATGACACGGTTTGAGATGAAGACTGTTTTAAAACGTTTTATTATAACTATTTTACCCAAATTATACAATGTGAGAGAATTGTTTAATGGAATCGGATCGAATCGTTCAGTGCCCAAATAGTCACACCCCTAATAAATATTTTATATTTTAAGAGAAATTGTTTGTTTTTGGGGCTTCACGGTGGCTGAGGGGTTAGTGCGTCTGCCTCACAATACGAAGGTCCTGCAGTCCTGGGTTCAAATCCAGGCTCGGGATCTTTCTGTGTGGAGTTTGCATGTTCTCCCCGTGACTGCGTGGGTTCCCTCCGGGTGCTCCGGCTTCTTCCCACTTCCAAAGACATGCACCTGGGGATAGGCCCCTCCCACCTCCAAAGACATGCACCTGGGGATAGGCCCCTCCCACCTCCAAAGACATGCACCTGGGGATAGGCCCCTCTCACCTCCAAAGACATGCACCTGGGGATAGGCCCCTCCCACCTCCAAAGACATGCACCTGGGGATAGGCCCCTCTCCCCTCAAAAGACATTCACCTGGGGATAGGCCCCTCCCACCTCCAAAGACATGCACCTGGGGATAGGCCCCTCCCACCTCCAAAGACATGCACCTGGGGATAGGCCCCTCCCACTTCCAAAGACATGCACCTGGGGATAGGCCCCTCCCACCTCCAAAGACATGCACCTGGGGATAGGCCCCTCCCACCTCCAAAGACATGCACCTGGGGATAGGCCCCTCCCACCTCCAAAGACATGCACCTGGGGATAGGCCCCTCCCACCTCAAAAGACATTCACCTGGGGATAGGCCCCTCCCACCTCCAAAGACATGCACCTGGGGATAGGTTGATTGGCAACACTAAATGGTCCCTAGTGTGTGAATGTTGTCTATCTGTGTTGGCCCTGCGATGAGGTGGCGACTTGTCCAGGGTGTACCCCGCCTTACGCCCGATTGTAGCTGAGATAGGCGCCAGCGCCCCCCGCGACCCCAAAAGGGAAAAAGCGGTAGAAAATGGATGGATGGATGTTTGTTTTTGCCCAAAAAAATAATGCACTGCATTTAGTAAAAACGGCAAAAAACACATCATTTACGTGTTTTACGGAACGTTTTGTTAAGATCCGTACTCCGATCTTCCCGTATTATGGTTTATTGTTGCATTTGTGTTAAAGCTTCACAACAAACAAAGAAACACCGGCTGTGATTCGGTGCTAAAGGCAGCTGCAATACACCGCTTTCCACCAACAGCGTTCTTCTTTGACGTCTCCATTATTAATTGAACAAATTGCAAAAGATTCAGCAACACAGATGTCCAAAATACTGCGTAATTATGCGATGAAAGGAGACGACTTTTAGCCGTGAGTGGTGCTGAGCTAATACGTCCCCTCCAACCAATAACATCACAAACACGTGTCATCATTCCGCCACGTTTTCAACAGGAAACTCAGCGGGAAATTGAAAATTGTAATTTAGTAAACTAAAGCGGCCGTATTGGCATGTGTTGCAATGTTAATATTTCATCATTGATGTATAAACTATCAGACTGCGTGGTCGCTAGTAGTGGCTTTCAGTAGGCCTTTTAAGGGGAACATTATCACAATTTCAAAAGGCTTAAAAACAATAAAAATCAGTTCCCAGTGGCTTGTTCGCTCCATTTTGTCCACTAAAGACGCCGAGATCATCATCCATGCGTTTGTTACGTCTCGTCTCGATTACTGTAACGTATTATTTTCGGGTCTCCCCATGTCTAGCATTAAAATATTACAGTTGGTACAAAATGCGGCTGCTAGACTTTTGACAAGAACAAGAAAGTTTGATCACATTACGCCTGTACTGTATATACCTTTATATACATATATACATACATATATACCTATACTGTATATACCTTAATATACATATATACCTATACTGTATATACCTTTATATACATATATACATACATATATACCTATACTGGCTCACCTGCACTGGCTTCCTGTGCACTTAAGATGTGACTTTAAGGTTTTACTACTTACGTATAAAATACTACACGGTCTAGCTCCATCCTATATTGCCGATTGTATTGTACCATATGTCCCGGCAAGAAATCTGCCTTCAAAAGACTCCGGCTTATTAGTGTTTCCTAGAGCCCAAAAAAAGTCTGCGGGCTATAGAGCGTTTTCTGTTCAGGCTCCAGTACTCTGGAATGCCCTCCCGGTAACAGTTGGAGATGCTACCTCAGTAGAAGCATTTAAGTCTCACCTTAAAACTCATCCGTATACTCTAGCCTTTAAATAGACCTCCTTTTTAGACCAGTTGATCTGCCGCTTCTTTTCTTTCTCCTATATCCCCCCCTCCCTTGTGGAGGGGGTCCGGTCCGATGACCATGGATAAAGTACTGGCTGTCCAGAGTCGAGACCCAGGATGGACCGCTCGCCTGTGTATCGGTTGGGGACATCTCTACGCTGCTGATCCGCCTCCGCTTGAGATGGTTTCCTGTGGACGGGACTCTCGCTGCTGTCTTGGATCCGCTTTGAACTGAACTCTCGCGGCTGTCTTGGAGCCACTATGGATTGAACTTTCACAGTATCATGTTAGACCCGCTCCACATCCATTGCTTTCGGTCCCCTAGAGAGGAGGGGTTGCCCACATCTGAGGTCCTCTCCAAGGTTTCTCATAGTCAGCATTGTCACTGGCGTCCCACTGGATGTGAATTCTCCCTGCCCACTGGGTGTGAGTTTTCCTTGCCCTTTTGTGGGTTCTTCCGAGGATGTTGTAGTCGTAATGATTTGTGCAGTCCTTTGAGACATTTGTGATTTGGGGCTATATAAATAAACATTGATTGATTGATTGATTGATTTCTATCACTCTGTCGTTCTACCCTCATCCTTCCTGTTTAGTCGTTACCATGGTTACTCATCAGTTCACCTGCTGCTCACGGCTCAGCACACCTGCTACAGATAACCGCCGTCCTCTTTTGATTTTTCAGCCTGGGTTCATGATTTGCTTTTCACGCAACGAGTTACGCCTGCAATACTCTCATGTATGTACATTCTCGCTAAGCTTTTCACGCTAGCCATTGTTCATTCCAGTTCTCATGCTGAAGGTTTTGTTTTCTCTTTTGTACCCACGGGTCAGTTTAGTTTGTATTTTGTATCACTTAGTTCTCATACTAGCGTCTTTGGTTTCCTTTTGTTAGCTCCAGTGTTTTGTTTCTTAGATCCTCGTTGTAGAATAAATCTGTTAAAACTTACCTTTGCTGTGTTCAATTTTGACGCATCCTCGAGGGAATCGAACCCGGTACCACGATGCCACACAGGCGTAACACATTTGTCATTTTAAGTTGAACTGCTTTAAAATGTTTGACTATTAATTTTCCATTCATTCACTAAATATCTGGACAATATTTTACTTAAAATGCAGTTCAGACGATATCTGCCATGTAATTATTATTATTTGGGGCGCCATAGCTCGGTTGGTAGAGTAGCCGTGCCAGCAACTCAAAGGGTTGCAGGTTCGATTCCCGCTTCCGCCATCCTAGTCACTGCCGTTGTGTCCTTGGGCAAGACACTTTACCCACCTGCTCCCAGTGCCACCCACACTGCTTTGAACGTAACTTAGATATTGGGTTTCACTATGTAAAGCACTTTGAGTCACTAGAGAAAAGCGCTATATAAATATAATTCACAATTCCCTTCACATTTTAAATATATATTCGGGTGGTTAACATTAACAGGTTAACGCATGTGATAGAATATATATATATATATATATATATATATTTATTTATATACAAACCCTGTTTCCATATGAGTTGGGAAATTGTGTTAGATGTAAATATAAACAGAATACAATGATTTGCAAATCATTTTCAACCCATATTCAGTTGAATATGCTACAAAGACAACATATTTGATGTTCAAACTGATCAACTTTTATTTTTTTGTGCAAATAATCATTAACTTTAGAATTTGATGCCAGCAACACGTGACAAAGAAGTTGGGAAAGGTGGCAATAAATACTGATAAAGTTGAGGAATGCTCATCAAACACTTATTTGGAACATCCCACAGGTGTGCAGGCTAATTGGGAACAGGTGGGTGCCATGATTGGGTATAAAAACAGATTCCCAAAAAATGCTCAGTCTTTCACAAGAAAGGATGGGGCGAGGTACACCCCTTTGTCCACAACTGTGTGAGCAAATAGTCAAACAGTTTAAGAACAACCTTTCTCAAAGTGCAATTGCAAGAAATTTAGGGATTTCAACATCTACGCTCCATAATATCATCAAAAGGTTCAGAGAATCTGGAGAAATCACTCCACGTAAGCCGCATGGCCGGAAACCAACATTGAATGACCGTGACCTTCGATCCCTCAGACGGCACTGTATCAAAAACCGACATCAATCTCTAAAGGATATCACCACATGGGCTCAGGAACACTTCAGAAAATCACTTTATTTCTTCCTTTCTTAGTTTATTTCGAACATGAACATTTACAATACAACACCACTGTCACTAAATACAGTTGGTCGCTACATCTGTAAGTGCAAGTTAAAGCTCTACTATGCAAAGCGAAAGCCATTTATCAACAACATCCAGAAACGCCGCCGGCTTCACTGGGCCTGAAATCATCTAAGATGGACTGATGCAAAGTGGAAAAGTGTTCTGTTGTCTGACGAGTCCACATTTCAAATTGTTTTTGGAAATATTCGACATGGTGTCCTCCGGACCAAAGGGGAAGCGAACCATCCAGACTGTTATCGACGCAAAGTTCAAAAGCCAGCATGTGTGATGGTATGGGGGTGTATTAGTGCCCAACGCATGGGTAACTTACACATCTGTGAAGGCACCATTAATGCTGAAAGGTACAAACAGGTTCTGGAACAACATATGCTGACATCTAAGCCTCGTCTTTTTCATGGACGCCCCTGCTTATTTCAGCAAGACAATGCCAAGCCACATTCAGCACGTGTTACAACAGCGTGGCTTCGTAAAAAAAGTGTGCGGGTACTTTACTGGCCCGCCTGCAGTCCAGACCTGTCTCCCATGGAAAATGTGTGGCACATTATGAGGCGTAAAATACGACAGCGGAGACCCCGGACTGTTGAAGGACTGAAGCTCTACATAAAACAAGAATGGGAAAGAATTCCACTTTCAAAGCTTCAACAATTAGTTTCCTCAGTTCCCAAACGTTTATTGGGTGTTGTTGAAAGAAAAGGTGATGTAACACAGTGGTGAACATGCCCTTTCCCAACTACTTCGGCACGTGTTGCAGCCGTGAAATTCTAAGTTAATTATTATTTGCAAAAAAAAAAAAATAAAGTTTATGAGTTCGAACATGAAATATCTTGTCTTTGTAGTGCATTCAACTGAATATTGTCAGGTTCGTTCCTGACAGTTTGATTGGATTTTAGTCTTTGTTTCCTTCTGTGTGTGTGTAGTATTTCCTGTCAGCGCTCTTATTTTGTCTGTTTCCTGTGTTTCTCCCTGAGCGCTGTAACCCCTCAGGTGTGGGTGATTGGCACCTGGCCACACCTGGTGTCAATCAGCCCGTTCCTATATTAACCTGCCTTCCCATCCAGTCTGGGCCGGATTATTATTGTCGCTCCTGTCGTATATACCTGCCTCCTCCTCTGCATCTTGGGGTTCGTCACAAACTAATGATTTGCTAATCATTGTATTCTGTTTATATTTACATCTAACACAATTTAACCTGCCTTCCCATCCAGTCTGGGCCGGATTATTATTGTCGCTCCTGTCGTGTCATTGCAGCGTAGCGCTAAGCTATAATTTGTATCTGTTTGTAGCTCACTTTCTTTTGTTCCCCGCTTCCGTTTTGTTTTCATTCTAAAAGTAACGACTTCTGTTTTCCTGCTCGCTACCCGCTAGCTTCCACGCCTGGCCCTTTTGTTTTTGCTAGCTTCCATGCTAAGCTCCTTTGGTTTTCTAGCTCCCATGCTAGCTCTTTTAGTTTTGTTACCCGCCTCGTGTGCGCCTTTTGTTGTACCCCTTTTGTTCTTGTTCTAGTATTTTAATTAAAACATGTTTATGTTACGGTTCAGACTCCTGCCAGCGCCGCTCGTCTGTTTGTGCCCACCTCTGGACACGCCCATGGGCGCGCACAACCCGCCCTGCAGCAACCGTCAGCTGCAATCAATCAACAGAAATCTTCACACTTGACGGTAATGACGGAGCTGCCTTCATAAACCTGGACAACCTACCATCACTCGCCCGATTATAGTCTCCTGTTCGAGTACAGTAAGCCACGTCCTTCATGTTATCCTTCTCTCGCTGTGTTTGCCCATCCGTGTTTTCTTCTGTCGTCCCGGCAGTACCCTCCGTCGTCTTTAAGGTGAGCTGTACGTCTCACCTTTTTCCCTGGATCCCCCTCTGGAGTCTGTTGGCCTCCCTAAATCCTTGACTCCCACCCGCTTGGACACGGATCTTGCCTCCTCGCTCCTGCCCTACGGACTTCCGGGTTGCTTCGCTCTTGTCAACACTTTGGTTACACACACCTCAGCTAATCCCACACATAACCTCACACCACATACACTTTTGGATCTTGTCCACACTCCATTTCCTTAGTTTATTTTCTATTGTTTGATGAGGCGAAATTAGTTTCCTCCGCCGTGTGGCGGGTCTCTCCCTTAGAGATAGGGTGAGAAGCTCTGCCATCCGGGAGGAACTCAAAGTAAAGCCGCTGCTCCTCCACATGGAGAGGAGCCAGATGAGGTGGTTCGGGCATCTGGTCAGGATCATCAATCAATCAATGTTTACTTATATAGCCCTAAATCACTAGTGTCTCAAAGGGCTGCACAAACCACCACGACATCCTCGGTAGGCCCACATAAGGGCAAGGAAAACTCACACCCAGTGGGACGTCGGTGACAATAATGACTATGAGAACCTTGGAGAGGAGGAAAGCAATGGATGTCGAGCGGGTCTAACATGATACTGTGAAAGTTCAATCCATAATGGATCCAACACAGTCGCGAGAGTCCAGTCCAAAGCGGATCCAACACAGCAGCGAGAGTCCCGTTCACAGCGGAGCCAGCAGGAAACCATCCCAAGCGGAGGCGGATCAGCAGCGCAGAGATGTCCCCAGCCGATACACAGGCAAGCAGTACATGGCCACCGGATCGGACCGGACCCCCTCCACAAGGGAGAGTGGGAAATAGAAGAAAAAGAAAAGAAACCCAGACTTCCCTCTCCCTAGGGAGGTGTTTAGGGCACGTCCAACCGGTAGGAGGCCACGGGGAAGACCCAGGACACGTTGGGATAACTATGTCTCCCGGCTGGCCTGGGAACGCCTCGGGATCCCCCGGGAAGAGCTAGCTGGGGAGAGGGAAGTCTGGGTTTGCCTGCTTAGGCTGCTGCCCCCGCAACCCGACCTCGGATAAGCGGAAAAAGATGGATGGATGGATGTTTGATTAGCATATATACATGTATGGTTAATATATATATATTAATTAATCTTTGGACACTACTTGCCACCTGGTGTTCGTCTACCGTCATCTCCCCACTTAGTAAACATAACAGTTTACTTGCCTCCTTCTCTGCATCTTGGGGTTCGTCACAAACTAACTCTGACAAATATGGGTTGCAAATCATTGTATTCGGTTTATATTTACATCTAACACAATTCCCCAACTCATATGGAAGCGGGGTTTGCCACTGCGGGTACAAAATGAGGCAAGCACACTCCATTGCTATTCAGGTTGCTTTTATGTAAATGCAGCTGACATGAAAAAAAATAAAAAAAAACGTCCTCCACCTCCCGGCCTCGGCCCACCTGGCCTGCCTCCTCTCCTCGACAAAAGAGTTGAGCTGTCACACTGCTGGCGCCTACGCTCCCGCGGAGGTGAGGGCTGCATGAACGACCTGCACCGCCTGACTCATGCAGCTGGCGCAAACAACTCTTACGAAACCCCCTCCAACGTGCCGGAAGACGCCATATCTTCTCTTCACCTTCCAGCAGCCGCCGTCTATTCTCAAATGCTAATTGGCTGCTAATAAGAGCGACGCAAAGAAGACTGTTGCAGCACAACACTTATCTCACACCATCGCACCCTTTTTCATTTGCGCCCTGACGCTAAGTGGAATAACTCCAGCTGCTTTAATTACGCGGGGAGTTCTGCCTGGTCCAGGCTGGGAGGAATTTGGGAAGCAATTAAGGATCCCTCTCGAAATTGAGCGCTGGAAGATGTCGGCATTCCAATTAAGGTGTGAAAAAATCTGTTTTACTGTGGCGTGAACATTTGTTGGTCATAAGAACTTAAGGTGTGGGGTTTTTCATTCCTTTTGATACAATACCAAAATTGAAGGTGTGCGTATTGATACGATTGATAGGCCAAAACTAAGGTGCTAATACAGGGTTTCCCACACATTCATTTATTTGGGGGGACGGCATGGCGCAGTGGGAGAGTGGCCGCGCGCAACCCGAGGGTCCCTGGTTCAATCCCCACCTAGTACCAACCTCGTCACATCCGTTGTGTCCTTGAGCAAGACACTTCACCCTTGCTCCTGATGGGTGCTGGTTGGCGCCTTGCATGGCAGCTCCCTCCATCAGTGTGTGAATGTGTGTGTGAATGTGGAAGTAGTGTCAAAGCGCTATACAAGTACACCCATTTATCATTTATTTGTGGCGGCCCGCCACAAATAAATGATAAAAATAAATATTATCTTTTTTTTTTCCCGCCTTTTGACTCGCTTGACCGCTCATAAAAGCAATGGGACTCTGTCTGTGAATAGAGCTTGTAGTTACATATTATATAAATATGTAAATATTATATAAATATGTATATAAATATGTACATAAAGTGTTGTAATTATATTCCAACTCCGCGTTCTTCTTGGTCATCGCCGCCGCCGCTATCCCTCCACCCCCCCTCACACCCCCGCCGCCCGACCAGACCACCACAAATAGATGCCTGACCTGTGGGAAACACTGTAATAGATGTTTTTATTTCCTGTCGTTTGGACCAGAGGTCGCCAACCACTCCTATAGCAGGTACCAGAAGGTACCGATTGGTACCGGGAAACAGAATAATTTTTAATTATTTTTATATATATATATATTTTTTTTTTTAATTAAATCGATATAAAAAACAAAAGATACACTTACAATTATTGCACCAACCCAAAAATCCTCCCTTTTTCATGAAAACATTTTTTATAAAAAAAATAAATAAAAAAATCCCGCCACCGCCAAGTCGTGAGACAAATTATCAAGCGTTGACCGGTCCGCAGCTACAAAAAGGTTGGGGACCACTGGTTTGGACTATCGTAATACCAAGCTAACTGGCTTCCAAAAAAAAGAATGCCAAAAGTCTACAATTAAGAGGGCGGGAGCACATTACACCAGTTTTAAAGTTGCTTTTGTCCACTTGCCCACGATACAGTAAGTTTAATGATGCGGACACATTTGTTACTTGGTTGTAAAGGGTCTGCTATTTATACACATGCATTTTTCTTTTCTACTAAATTTGCTATATTTAAAAAATATACATAAAAATAACTTTTTATATCGTCATCATGGGGTATTGTGTGTAGAATTTTGAGGACAAAAATGATTTTCATTCCATTTTGGAATCAATGCTGTAACATAATGTGTGGGAAAAGTGAAGCACTGTGAATACTGTCTTTAAGTTGAAGTGGAGTGGTAATTTTTTTGGGCGACACCTACTGGCCACAATTATTCATGAAGTTAAGCCCACAATACAGTAAATTGGATGATGCGGACACGTTTGTTACTATATGTGTTTGTATAGACCAGGGGTGCCCACACCTTTTCTGCAGGCGAGCTACTTTTCAATTGACCAACTGGAGGGGATCTACCTCATTTATATATATCATTTATATTTATTTATTTATGAAAGAGACATTTTTGTAAACAAGTTAAATGTGTTTAATGATAATACAAGCATGTGTAACACATATAGATGTCTTTCTTTCACGAAGACAAGAATATAAGTTGGTGTATTACCTGATTCTGATGACTTGCATTGATTGGAATCAGACAGTAATGATGATAACGCCCACATTTTCAAATGGAGGAGAAAAAAAGTTGTCCTTTCTGTACAATACCACATGAAAGTGGTTGGTTTTTGGCATCTAATTCATCCAGCTTCCATACACTTTACAAGAAAAACATTGGCGGCAAATTCCGTAGCTTGCTTGATTGACATTCACGGCACCCGAGGGTCTTGTGAGATGACGCTGGCTGCTGCCAGTTCATTATTATGAAAAAATGACAGAGAGGAAGGCGAGAAACACTTTTTATTTCAACAGACTTTCGCGCCGTCCCTTCCGTCAAAACTCTAAAGGCCGACTGCACATTTCCTATCTTCACAATAAAAGCCCTGCTTCATGCTGCCTGCGCTAACAAAATAAGAGTCTCGGAACGCAGGCGTGCACAAGTGATGTGCACGCCAGCTTTCTGAGGGATCGCTTGTGCACGCCAGTTTTCCGAGACTCTGTATTTAGTTAGCGCAGGCAGCATGAAGCAGGGCTTTTATTGTGAAGATAGGAAATGTGCAGTCGGCCTTTAGAGTTTTGACGCAAGAGTCTGTTGAAATAAAAAGTGTTTCTCGCCTTCCTCTCGGTCATATTTTCATAATAATGATCTTGCAGCAGCCAGCGTCATCTCACAAGACCCTCCGGTACCGTGAATGTCATTTAAGTGACGTCTTGGTGAAGATTGATAATTTTTAGGTCTATTTTTTTTAAAAGCCTGTCTGGAGATCGACTGACACACCCCCCGCGGTCAACTGGTAGCTCGCGATCGACGTAATGGGCACCCCTGATATAGACAAATAGACAAATCTTCATTCTGATTCAAGCACCCCTGACACACCTTATGAAATCACCAGTTTGGAGGATGTTGAAGATTATACAAGAATCTGCTCCTTTTTTTCCCACAAAACACAAATATAACTGCTGCATGCCATCAAAGCGTTCGAGAGTTGGCCGTTGATGAATTGCCATTGTGGACGTCTTGCAAAAGTAATTACTGGTCCTCTTAGGGAAGAAGGGGGGAAAAAAAGAAAAAAAAAAAGACGCTGACTAAGTCGGATTGGCGAGTCCAACTTTAACGCGCCCTGGTCTCTGAGGCTCCGTCACAGGAAAGTGCACAGAAATGTTTGCAGGCAGCGAAACAAAGCTATTCATTTCTCTTTTTTTTTTCCTCTCTTCTTTTTGACGTCTCCGGCCGACCCGTTGCTACGGGAAACTGCTGACGCGGTCGTTCGCCGCCGTGCGTGTGCGACTATTTATATAAACTCTGCCTTTTGCAACTGCTGTTGGCTTCCTGTAGAGACGACCATGTGAGGCTTATTTTAATTGCTTCCACCTCCCTGAAAAAGGAGAAGTCCATGCCCACAAAAGGCGGTGACTCAAACTACAGCGGACGTGCCGCCAGACTGATGATGCAACAGGACTACGGTACTTTATATGCACCTTTCAGGACCTTGGCCACCCTCTGAGGCTTATGATCGCTCACCTGTGTTGGATCCAGACAGGTTGTACCTGGAGTTTGCCTTCTTGATGATGTTCTCATGGATCTGGTGCCACTCGCTCTCTGTGTTGCATCTGAGACAACAGACAGAGGAACACAATCAAAAGAGTTCGGTTTTGTCTGCCGAAAAAAATGAAATAAACCAAAACAAATTACAATGTATACATGCAGAGAAAACCATAATCAAAAACTAATTATAAAATGATTAAAAAGGTATTAATAAAAATGTTGGTTAAATAATAACACAGTAAAAATTAAATAATTAAAAACATAATAATTTAACAATAATTTACGAAATTTATGAAATAAATGTTGTTTATTTTGGTTAAACCCACTAAAATGTAACAGAAGAAAATATAAAAACAAATACAGCATATAATACAAAATATAATATACATATTATATTCTGTAAAATAATATAAAAAAATATATATAAAGAACATATATGTTAGGGTCTTAACGTAATTAAAGGTAAATAAAAAAATGAACAAAAAACAAAAAAAACTACAAAAAATATATACAAAAAAGATTAATCCAAATATAAAATGATTTAAAAAGATATAATAACAAAAAGGTTGGTTGAATAATAAAACAGTACAAATAAAATATACAATTAAAACATTAAATTAACAATTATTTATTAAATTAATCCAATAAATTCTGTTTGTTTTTGTATGCATTTTGGTTGATATAACACTAAACCTACTAAAATGTAACAGAATTAAAAAAAAAAAATGCAGTATATAACACAATATATATATATATATATATATATATATATATATATATATATATATATATATATTTATTTAATAATATTTAAAAAAATACTAATAGGAAAATATATATTAGGGTCTCAACGTGAGTGGTGGTGAATAAAAAAAATAAGAAAACAAACAAAAAAATTACAATAAATATGTAGAAAAAACAATCAAAATATAAAATTATTTAAAAAAAATATAAAAACAAAAAGGTTGCTTGAATAATAAAACAGTAAAAATAAAATGTAAAATCAAAAATATTTTAAATTAATTATTTACAAAATTATTAAAATACATTTTGTTTGTTTTGGTATTTATTTTGGTTAATATATAACTATTTGAAAGTAACAGATAAAAATAGAAAAACAATTGCAGTATATATAACAAATATTATATATATGTATATATATATATATATATATATATATATATATATATATATAAACACATATACACATACATATATATATCCATATGTATATATATATATATATATATATATATATATATATATACACATATATATATTTACACACACACATACATATATATAAATATATATATATATATACACACACAAACACACACACACACATATATATATGTATATATATATATATATATATAGGGGCTTCACGGTGGCAGAGGGGTTAGTGCGTCTGCCTCACAATACGAAGGTCCTGCAGTCCTGGGTTCAAATCCAGGCTCGGGATCTTTCTGTGTGGAGTTTGCATGTTCTCCCCGTGAATGCGTGGGTTCCCTCCGGGTACTCCGGCTTCCTCCCACCTCCAAAGACATGCACCTGGGGATAGGTTGATTGGCAACACTAAATTGGCCCTAGTGTGTGAATGTTGTCTGTCTATCTGTGTTGGCCCTGTGACGAGGTGGCGACTTGTCCAGGGTGTACCCCGCCTTCCGCCCGATTGTAGCTGAGATAGGCGCCAGCGCCCCCCGCGACCCCGAAAGGGAATAAGCGGTAGAAAATGGATGGATGGATGGATGGATATATATATATATATATATATATATACATATATATATATATATACACATATATATATATATATACATATATATATACATATATATATATACATATATATATATACATATATATATATATATATATATATATATATGTATATATACATATACAAACTCAAATGTATGACGACAAACAAAAAAAACAGAAAATTAAAAAAGCAGTGTAAAAGTGCAGACCTCCGCCAGGCTCTATCTCCTAATTTTAAAGAATCCATTGAAAAATCCTGACTCAAGATGGTGATCCGGATCAGCCTCAAAATCTAATGACTTGTTTTTTTGTACAGTTTTTGTGACATTTTTTGAAAGTTTAATCAAAATCCACCCGTGAGTTACGTTGCTAACTATCAAACACACGCCAGCGGAGGGAATTAAGGAACGTATAAATAAAATTGTAATGTTTAATGTTTAATTTTCCTTGTCTCTTGCTTCCAAATAAGCAGCGAGAGGTTTCGCTTTTGCATCAGTGTTAGCGTTTGTTCTGTAGCGAAATGAAACAAACGGAGTAAAGGCTTGAGTTAGCCATCCGCTCTCTTTGTGTCTGTGGGTGGAGGCGGGGCCACTAGACATAGACAAACACAGAAGTTGAGCATCACAATGTACACGTAACATGTAACGTAGTAGAACTACCCCCAAAAACCGAATCACTTGTCCCTCATCCGATTCCTGCCACTTCTTGAAAGTTTCACTTTTTGAGTTGCGCCGCCGACTAACCGAAGAACAGATGCCGGCGACGACGTGACAAGCTGGCGGCGGTAAACATCGACTCCCTATCAGCCGTGACAGCTGCCGCCTGCCTGTTCGCGGGCACTTACGCGAAAACCTTGAGCAGGTGGTCGTCCTTGGAGTCGGCCGTGAGCAGATCGGCGATGCTGACGACGGCGCAGCCGAACGGCCGGCGGTATTGAACGCTACACTGGTTCTTCTTCTCTCCGGCACCCATTCTCCCTGCGCACAAAACCACAACATTCTCAGCCACCGTGCTTCTTTAAAGAAAGAGCGACGGCTCTACCTATTCTGATGACGTGCACCACGATGTAGACGTCTTTCCGCAGGTCGCTGCTTCCCAGATCCTGGAAGAGGTACAAGATTTTAGCAACACTTTTTATTTTTGTTTTTATCAACACTCACCACAAACAGCGTGCACTGTCTCTCCGTCTTCTCCGGCGACTTGGGCAAGCCGCTCTTATTCAGCCGGACAAAAAACCTTTCACTGGAGGTAGGAAAGAGTGACGCACAGATTGTCAGGTTCAAACACTGATGACATCTATGAATCAGACAAGAAGCAAGGAATCATGCAGAGACAGAGTTCAATAGAGCTCATGAGGAGACACGTGTTTTGCCTGTAGTCTAATTTCAGATCCAAACTACGTTCTAAAAAAATCAAGCCCGCGTGCCTCCTCTATTTATTAGGAAAGTCCCTTTTACATCACTGTCGCTAAGGTAAAGGGGGTAAACCCGACAACTCCACTTAGACACAATATATCATGGATGTCAAACTCTAGCCCGCGGGCCAAATTTGGCCCGCCATGTAATTTATTTTGGCCCTTGAGACAATATTAAATGAACACTAGAGCTGGCCCGCCGGTATTATACAGCGGCGGTGCATTCACCGCTAATTCTAATACTTGCCAACCCTCACGATTTTCCCAAGAGACTCACGAATTTCAGTGCCCCACCCCCAAAGAAATCTACTGAGGCAACCATTCTCTTGAATTTCTCCCGATTTCCACTCGGACAACAATATCGGCGGCATGTTTTAAAGGTACTGCTTTTAGCGTCCTCTACAACCTGTCGTCATGTCCGCTTTTCCGCCATACAATCAGCGTGCCGTCCCAGTCACGTAATATATGCGGATTCTACACACACACAAGTGAATGCAAGGCATACTTGGTCAACAGCCATACAGGTCACACTGAGGGTGGCCGTACAAACAACTTTAACACTGTTACAAATATGCACCACACTGTGAAACCACACCAAACAAAAATGACAAACACATTTCGGGAGAACATCCGCACTGTAGCACAACATCAACACGACAGAACAAATACCCAGAACCCCTTGCAGCACTAACTCTTTCGGGACGCTACAATATACACCCCCGCTACCAACAAAACTCGATTTGCATGTCACTATAAAGTTATATAAGCCATGCTTGTTCAATATTCAATGCAAAACTTGTTTGGGTCTCTATTAAAAGGTTAAGTTGTTCAACTTTGGCCCGCGGCTTTGTTCAGTTTAGAATTTTGGCCCACTCTGTATTTGAGTTTGACACCCCTGAAACATATGATTATAAAAATGCAAATATGTTGACACTTGGTGCTATTGCCCACTCTCTGCTTTTTCTGGTCCCAGATCCCAATGTTTGGTCTTGGCAGTCAGCAGGAGGCCGAGTCTGGACACAACACTTATAAAAACAACTGGCAATCTTTTGGATTACCAGCTTGCATAGATACAAAAATACCACTTCAGCACAATTGACAATAGTTTATACCAACAACCCTTAAGCATAAAGTTATGATGATAATATATACATAATCATTCTAACATTTCCCTCCTGTTTATCACATAACTTCCCCAGAATCTTCTTATCCCCAATAACTTCTTCTTGCGATTTTCAGTTAATAGTTAATTTTTTTAGGGCCAAGTTATGAAAGATTGTCTCGCACGGGGCTCCCCGTGGATTGCGAGGCCATATTTGATGTTTTGACCGTCGCAGTCCATTCCCCTGGCCTCAAATCACCACCAAAATTGAGTCCAAAAGCGGAAAGGACGACCGCGACCCCTCTCAAGCCGGCCTGCTGGGCCTCTCCCGCTCCCTCTCTCTGGCTAATCCAGTTAGGTGACTTTCACAGTGGCCATGATAAGCAGACGGGAACCCTTGTAATGCACCAGCGGCTGACAATGAGCACGAGTTGCTGACACGGCGATTGTAGTCCGAGCGACTCGTTCAAGGACACACAAAGCGTCCTCAGAACTTTTGGCTGTGTGTGGAGTTCAACAGCTACGATGGCCCCGCCAGTCAGATTAGCTTGGATGCAATGGGTTGTATACCGTATTTTTCAAGCTTATTTTTCCAATGCTTAATAAAAAAATCCACACATAGTTGACTCAATCTGTGTGCTTCTTTTTTTTTTTTACCGCAAAATGAACTACCATGGGGCCAAAGAAAGTTGCGAGTGCCAGCACTTTCACAAAGAAGGTGAGAAACACGATAGAATTAAAGAAATAACTAAAATTAAGAAGGTGGCATCTGCCTGGCTCTCCCTTTCCCTCATCCGCCTCCTCTTATCGCCAACTTCGCCAACAAGAATCATAAATGAAAGTAAAGGTAAAGTTAAATGTTTGTTTATTTTTCTGCATGTAAAACTATATATTTTTTAAATATATTTTCACTGATGCAGATTAATCACGCGCATTTTTCCAATGCTTAATAAACAATCCCACACACAGTTGACTCAATATGTGTGCTTTTTTTTTTTACTGCAAAATGAACCACTAAGGGGCCAAAGAAAGTTGCGAGTGCCAGCACTTTGATAAAGAAGGTGAGAAACACCATAGAATTCACGAAAGAACTCAACGGGATAAAAACTGTATTTTTCCGACTATAAGGTGGACTTAAAATCCTTTTATTTTCCCAAATCTCGACAGTGCGCCTTATAACCCGTACGCCTAATGCACGGAATAATTTTGGTCTCAAAGCAATTTTATTTGGTACATGGTGAAATGATAAGTTTGACCAGTAGATGGAAGTCACACATAAGATATATGTGTAGACTGCAATATGACTCAAGTCAACAACACCAACATGTTATATGTTCCATTGAAAATACAGAACATTACACACGGTAGACTGCAATATGACTCGAGTAAACAACACCAGAATGTTATATATACTGTATTTTCCGGACTATAAGGTGGACTTAAAATCATTTTATTTCCTCAAATCTCAACAGTGAGTCTTATAACACGGTGCGCCAAACGTACACAATAATTTTGCTTTTGAAGCAATTTTATTTGGTACATGGTGAAATGATAAGTTTGAACAGTAGATGGCAGTCACACAAAAGAGATATGTGTAGACTGCAATACTGTACGACTCAAGTCAACAACACCAACATGTTATATGTTCCATTGAAAATACAGAACATTACACACGGTAGACTGCAATATGACTCGAGTAAACAACACCAGAATGTTATATATACCGTATTTTTCGGACTATAAGGTGGACTTAAAATCCTTTTATTTTTTTCAAATCTCTACAGTGCGCCTTATAACCCGGTGCGCCTAATGTACAGAATAATTTTGGTTTTGAAGCAATTTTATTTGGTACATGGTGAAATGATAAGTTTGAACAGTAGATGGCAGTCACACAAAAGAGATATGTGTAGACTGCAATATGACTCAAGTCAACAACACCAACATGTTATATGTTCCATTGAAAATACAGAACATTACACACGGTAGACTGCAATATGACTCGAGTAAACAACACCAGAATGTTATATATACTGTATTTTCCGGACTATAAGGTGGACTTAAAATCATTTTATTTCCTCAAATCTCAACAGTGAGCCTTATAACACGGTGCGCCAAACGTACACAATAATTTTGCTTTTGAAGCAATTTTATTTGGTACATGGTGAAATGATAAGTTTGAACAGTAGATGGCAGTCACACAAAAGAGATATGTGTAGACTGCAATACTGTACGACTCAAGTCAACAACACCAACATGTTATATGTTCCATTGAAAATACAGAACATTACACACGGTAGACTGCAATATGACTCGAATAAACAACACCAGAATGTTATATATAGCGTATTTTTCGGACTATAAGGTGGACTTAAAATCCTTTATTTTTTTCAAATCTCTACAGTGCGCCTTATAACCCGGTGCGCCAAACGTACACAATAATATTGCTTTTGAAGCAATTTTACTTGGTACATGGTGAAATGATAAGTTTGAACAGTAGATGGCAGTCACACAAAAGAGATATGTGTAGACTGCAATATGACTCAAGTCAACAACACCAACATGTTATATTGTTCCATTGAAAATACAGAACATTACACACAGTAGACTGCAATATGACTCGAGTAAACGGCACCAGAATGTTTTATATACCGTATTTTTTGGACTATAAAGTGGACTTAAAATAATTTTATTTTCTCAAATCTCGACAGTGCGCCTTCTAACCCAGTGCTACTAATGTACAGAATAATTTTGGTTTCGAAGCAATTTTATTTGGTACATGGTGAAATGACAAGTTTGACCAGTAGATGGCAGTCACACATAAGAGATACGTGTAGACTGCAATTTGACTCAAGTAAACAACACCTAAAAGTGTAATATGTTCTATTGAGAATATAGAACATTACACACGGCCCTCAAAAATCTATCAAAATGTTTTAGTACGACTTTGGTAAGCTATGAAGCCGCACCACTTGATGGATTGTACTGTGCTTGAACAAACAAACATTGTTATGGTGTGTGTATAAGGTAAGGCATATAATCTGGCATTTTGTTTCGCAATATTATGCAAAAGCAACTTTTCTTACCTACCGGTACCTGCTGATCTGTATTTGGGATCTGCATAAGTCCTGAAAAATTGCACGCGTTTGACGCCGTAGTCGATAAGCTTCTTCTGTTTCTCCATTTTCTTGTTATGGGACAGTCATCCTTCGTTGTTGCCATTTCTAGTGTAAAGTTCTTACTTATATCTGTCAGTAAACTCGCCATGAAAGCGCTAAAACATACCGGTGTAGTGAGTTGACATTATTCACCCAAGGAATTTTAGTTATTAGAGAGTTCTGGTCGGACGTTTTTTCACGGGACACATTTCCGGCGTTGTTATTGCACGAGTGAGCTCCGTCATTGAATGAAGTAAAATCTGAATGCAAAAGCAACTTTTCTTACCTACCGGTACCTGCTGATCTGTATTTGGGATCTGCATAAGTCCTGAAAAATTGCAACGCGTTCGACGCCGTAGTCATAAGCTTCTTCTGTTTCTCTATTAACGTGGACCCCGACTTAAACAAGTTGAAAAACTTATTGGGGTGTTACCATTTAGTGGTCAATTGTACGGAATATGTACTGTACTGTGCAATCTACTAATAAAAGTATCAATCAATCAATCAATCACCCAAGGAACTTTAGTTATTAGAGAGTTCTGGTCGGACGTCTTTTCACGAGGCACATTTACAGCGTTGTTATTGCACGAGTAAGCTCAGTCATGCAAAAGCAACTTTTCTTACCTACCGGTACCTGCTGATCTGTATTTGGGATCTGCATAAGTCCTGAAAAATTGCACGCGTTCAACGCCGTAGTCGATAAGCGTCTTCTGTTTCTCCATCTTCTTGTTATGAGACATTCATCCTTCGTTGTTGCCATTTCTAGTGTAAAGTTCTTACTTATATCTGCCAGTAAACTCGCCATGAAAGTGCTAAAACATACCGGTGTAGTGAGTTGACATTATTCACCCAAGGAATTTTAGTTATTAGAGAGTTCTGGTCGGACTTTTTTTCACGGGACACATTTACGGCGTTGTTATTGCACGAGTGAGCTCCGTCATTGATTGAAGTAAAATCTGAATGTCATTAAAACAGTTAGCTCCATCTTCCGTCCTTGCACGCTACACCGCTACAACAAAGATGACGGGGAGAAGACGCTGTCGAAGGTGAGCCACGTAAATAAGACCGTCCACAATACGTTAATGTTGATTAACATGGACCTCGACTTAAACAAGTTGAAAAACTTATTGGGGTGTTATTATTTAGTGGTCAATTGTACGGAATATGTACTGTACTGTGCAATCTACTAATAAACGTCTCAATCAATCAAAAAAAGCACTTTATATTTAGAAACAATTTGTTAAGAAACCATTCTGAACCTTATCCTATTTAGTTTTTATTTTATATATGTTATGTATGTATTATGTATGCAGTCAAGGCGTTGAGGGGTTCCGGTTTGGTGACCGCATGATTAAGTCTCTGCTTTTTGCAGATGATGTGGTCCTGATGGCTTCATCTGACCGGGATCTTCAGCTCTCGCTGGATCGGTTCGCAGCCGAGTGTGAAGCGACCGGAATGAGAATCAGCACCTCCAAGTCCGAGTCCATGGTTCTCGCCCGGAAAAGGGTGGAGTGCCATCTCCGGGTTGGGGAGGAGACCCTGCCCCAAGTGGAGGAGTTCAAGTATCTAGGAGTCTTGTTCACGAGTGGGGGAAGAGTGGATGGTGAGATCGACAGGCGGATCGGTGCGTCGTCTTCAGTAATGCGGACGTTGTACCGATCCGTTGTGGTGAAGAAGGAGCTGAGCCGGAAGGCAAAGCTCTCAATTTACCGGTCGATCTACGTTCCCATCCTCACCTATGGTCATGAGCTTTGGGTCATAACCGAAAGGATAAGATCACGGGTACAAGCGGCCCAAATGAGTTTCCTCTCCCTTAGAGATAGGGTGAGAAGCTCTGCCATCCGGGAGGAACTCAAAGTAAAGCTGCTGCTCCTTCACATGGAGAGGAGCCAGATGAGGTGGTTCGGGCATCTGGTCAGGATGCCACCCGAACGTCTCCTTAGGGAGGTGTTTAGGGCACGTCCAGCCGGTAGGAGGCCACGGGGAAGACCCAGGACACGTTGGGAAGACTATGTCTCCCGGCTGGCCTGGGAACGCCTCGGGATCCCCCGGGAAGAGCTAGACGAAGTGGCTGGGGAGAGGGAAGTCTGGGTTTCCCTGCTTAGGCTGCTGCCCCCGCGACCCGACCTCGGATAAGCGGAAGAAGATGGATGGATGGATGGATGGATTAACCCTGGCAATGGACTCTGTTTATATATGTATGTTATGCCATTGTTTACAAATTTGGTAAATAAATAACCAAAAATTGTACATTTTGTTGTTTTCTTACTGTACCGAAAATGAACCAAACTGAAATTTTTGTATACCGTTACACCCCTAACTGATACATTTATCAAAGTGTAACATCGGCTTCAATGTGTGTGTTCTCACGTACAAAACCATGATATTTCTCCATGAGATGAGTCCCTGCACACACTTGTGTGTACTTCCCACACCTGTATGCCTCCACTTGCTCCCTGGGACTTTCCACACCATTTATCCCCCCCTAAGGATTCCTGCGCATCAGACGCCGCACTCTGCATGCTTCCCTCCACCTTAATTAGCGCCTTATTGTCCCAACCGCCAATTAACAGCTACTCATGCACACACACACACACACACACACACACACGTGCACATATGTCCTCTCCCGGCCCCTCCCTCGCAGCTTGTTGATCTACTCCACCCGCCCCCGGTGGGACCTTATCTCGCTCTATCAGCGCGGGTATTAACACAACATGAATGGCTGGGTTCCCTCCCCTCTGGGCCCCCCACGGCCCCTCTCCTGTTATTGATAATTGCATTTGCGGAGGAGAGGGTGGGAAGGGGGGGGGGGGGGGGGGGGGGGGGTATGCGACACTGGTCTTGTCGGCTGCTGAGGAAGGGGACCTAAACGTGGTACAGTCGTGGTCACTGCGTTCATTATCCCGCCAACACAAAAGGAGCAGCCGTGGTGCAAAGGGGCTCCTGGTGTTGGCATGGTACCGAGAGTCCGGCCCCCATCTGCTCGGTGACACACAGAAAACACCAACGCCGGATTCAAGCGGCGTCGTGGCTCCCGGCCAGACGGGCCGAGATGTGTAAATGTGCGTCTGTTTGCTTGCAAGGACAGACAGTGTGAGAGACAACGCTGGCGTGGTGCCACCCCCCCACCCCATCCCCAAAAGGCAACGGACATACACAAGCAACATTCAACTCAGTGCAGGAAAGCAATGATTCAAATGGGCTGTCAAAGTGAACGCGTGCGATTAATCACAAAAAATGATTGCGGATGCAGATGCAATTTTTTCCAATGCTTAATAAACAATCCCACACACAGTTGACTCAATGTGTGCTTTTTTTTTACTGCAGAATGAACAACCATGGGGCCAAAGAAAGTTGCGAGTGCCAGCACTTTGATAAAGACGGTGAGAAACACGATAAAATTCAAGAAAATTAAGAAGATGGCATCCGCCTTCTCTATTCTCACCAACAAAAATCATAAATGAAAGTAAAAGTAAAGTTAAATGTTCGTTTATATTCGTCATCTAGATTCTATTTTGCATGAATAACTACATTTCTTTTTTATATATTTTCGCTGATGCAGATTAATCCCGCACATTTTTGTTAATGCTCAGTAAGCAATCCCACACAATGTTGACTCAATCTGTGTACTTTTTTTTACTGCAAAATGAACCACCATGGGGCCAAAGAAAGTTGCGAGTGCCAGCACTTTGATAAAGAAGGTGAGAAACACGATAGAATTCAAGAAATAACTTGTTGCAAATTAAGAAGGTGGCATCCGCCTGGCTCTCCTTTCCCCTCCTCGCCTCCTCTTATAGCAAAATTTTGGCTAAAAGAGTCATAAATGAAAGCAAAACAAAAATTAAATGTTCGTTTATATTCATCATCTATATTTTCTTCTGCATGAATAACTACATTTTTTAAAATATATTTTCGCTGATGCTGATTAATCCAGCGCATTTTTCCAACGCTTAATAAACAATCCCACACACAGTTGACTCAATCTGGGTGCTTTTTTGACTGCAAAATGAATCCCCCCGGGGCCAAAGAAAGTTGCGAGTGCCAGCACTTGGATAAAAACGGTGAAATACACGATAGAATTCAAGAAATAACTCGCTGCAAATTAAGAAGGTGGCATCCGCCTGGCTCTCCTTTCCCCTCATCCGCCTCCTCTTATCGCCGTCTTCGCCAACAAGAATCATAAATGAAAGTAAAAGTTAAGTTAAATGTTCATTTATACGTCATTTATATATTTTTTTGCATGTAAATCTATATTTTTTTTAAAATGTGTTTTCGGATCAATTATGTCGCGCCAAATAAGCCTGATTTTATTTTCTCAAATTAGCGACTGGACTGTTTCTTGTGATTCATCACATGAGTTAACTCGTTGCTTTGGACAGACCTTTTGAAACGGGTGACTAAGAAAACTGTTAGTAGATCTGCTGGCATGTTGATCAGCTGCATTACCGCGCTAACTGTTGAACTGTGAAGATTAATGCCTGGAGTCCTTCATGCGACTTGAGAGAAAGAAAAGTGCTCTAAAATCAACTTCAAACGGCGTTCAAGGGGTCTCGCCATTAAAGCGTTCAATCCCCTGGGGTTAAAATGGAGACAGCGGTTGAAATACGAAATGCTTTTAGCGCTGGGTGATAATTACCAACAATGGAAAGCACAATTCTACAAGTTCTTACCTAAGAGGTCGGTTCTCGCGGCCGTCGTATATGTGGAAGAAGACCTCCAACTCCTCTCCCAGGTTGGCGCTCATCAAGCTCTTCACGTGGACAAATAAGTGATGCGTGCTGGCGGGCGTCGGGGACTCTTTCTTGCGATGTCGATGCTCCATCTGCATTATTATCAAAGATAAAAACACTTTTGAACATACTCAAGCAACTTCAATGGCTTGAATATTGAAAAAAACAACAGGATCTAGTAGGGATGTACTGAGAAACAAAAGTACCGGTCCTTAATCAGGACGGTCCAGGAGGCTTCATCAACCGTCATCCTAGCGATTCAATAAACCACAGGTCAATCCACTTAAAAAAGTGAAGAATTCAAGTAATAATTCATAAAGTTGCTTTGAAGAAAGATTGCATCCGCTGACAGGTCCCCATTTCGTCGGATTTGCGTGGCATCAAAACACACCTTGCACACACCTTGAAATTCGCCAATCACCTCGAAACACACCTTGTACACAACTTGATTGCATAATCCACGGTCCAATCCACTTAAAAAAGTGAAAAATTCAAGTAAAAATTCATAAAGTTGCTTTGAAGAAAGATAGCATCCGCTGACAGGTCCCCATTTTGTCGGATTTGCGTGGCATCAAAACACACCTTGTACAGACCTTGCACACACATGCGGCCAGTTAAATTTTACAATCTGGCCCGGAGGACATTCCCAAATATATTTTTTAGATCTTTTAAAATAGAAACAGACAAGCTTCACATTGTCTTGGCTGAATGGGCAGGTATCGGACACCTCGGTCTCCTTAGACCAGGCCTGGGCAATTAGAGAAATTGTTCAAAATAAATAATCAAAGATAAAAACACTTTTAAACAGACTCAAGCAACATCAATGGCTTTAATAGTGAAAAAAACTACAGGATCTAGTAGGGATGTACTGAGTACCAAAAGTACCGGTCCTCAATAAGGACGGTCCAGGAGGCTCCATCAACCGTCATCCTAGCGATTCAATAAACCACAGGTCAATCCTCTAAAAAAAGTGAAACATTCAAGTAATAATTCATAAAGTTGCTTTGAAGAAAGATTGCATCCGCTGACAGGTCCCCATTTCGACGGATTTGCGTGGCATCAAAACACACCTTGCACACACCTTGAAATTCACCAATCACCTCAAAACACACCTTGTACACACCTTGATTGCATAATCCACAGGCCAATCCACTTAAAAACGTGAAAAATTCAAGTAATAATTCATAAAGTTGCTTTGAAAAAAGATTGCATCCGCTGACAGGTCCCCATTTCGTCGGATTTGCGTGGCATCAAAACACACCTTGTAAGGACCTTGCACACACCTTCAAATTCACCAATCACCTCTAAACACACCTTGTACACACCTTGATTGCATAATCCACGGTCCAATCTAATTAAAAAAGTGAAAAATTCAAGTAAAAATTCATAAAGTTGCTTTGAAGAAAGATTGCATCCGCTGACACGTCCCCATTTCGTCGGATTTGCGTGGCATCAAAACACACCTTGCTTGAATGTGTTTCAGTTCTTCCTGTCTCAAAACTACAACAGACCGGGACAAATTAGGCCCGGGGGCCACATGCGGCCAGTTAAACTTTACAATCTGGCCCGGAGGACATTCCCAAATAATTTTTTTAGATCTTTTAAAATAGAAACGTAAAAGCTTCACATTGTCTTGGCTGAATGGCCAGGTATCGGAAACCTCGGTCTCCTTAGACCAGGCCTGGGCAATTAGGGAAATTGTTCAAAATAAATAATCAAAGATAAAAACACTTTTAAACGGACTCAAGCAACATCAATGGATTTAAAAGCGAAAAAAACTACAGGATCTATTAGGGATGTACTGAGTACCAAATGTACCGGTCCCTGATAAGGTCGGTCCAGGAGGCTTCATCAACAGTCATCCTAGCGATTCAATAAACCACAGGTCAATCCACTTAAAAAAGTGAAACATTCAAGTAATAATTCATAAAGTTGCTTTGAAGAAAGATTGCATCGGCGGACAGGTCCCCATTTTGTCGGATTTGCGTGGCATCAAAACACACCTTGCACACACTTTGAAATTTGCCAATCACCTCAAAACACACCTTGTACACACCTTGATTCAATAATCCACAGGCCAATCCACTTAAAAAAGTGAAAAATTCAAGTAAAAATTCATAAAGTTGCTTTGAAGAAAGATAGCATCCGCTGACAGGTCCTCATTTTGTCGGATTTGCGTGGCATTAAAACACACCTTGTACAGACCTTGCACACACATGCGGCCAGTTAAACTTTACAATCTGGCCCGGAGGACATTCCCAAATAATTGTTTTAGATCTTTTAAAATAGAAACAGACATGCTTCACAGTGTCTTGGCTGAATGGGCAGGTATCGGACACCTCGGTCTCCTTAGACCAAGCCTGGGCAATTAGAGAAATTGTTCAAAATAAATAATCAAAGATAAAAACACTTTTGAACAGACTCAAGCAACACCAATGGATTTAATAGTGAAAACAACTACAGGATCTAGTAGGGATGTACTGAGTAACAAAAGTATCGGTCCTTAATAAGGACGGTCCAGGAGGCTTCATCAACCGTCATCCTGGCGATTCAATAATCCACAGGTCAATCCACTTAAAAAAGTGAAACATTCAAGTAATAATTCATAAAGTTGCTTTGAAGAAAGATTGCATCGGCGGACAGGTCCCCATTTCGTCGGATTTGCGTGGCATCAAAACACACCTTGCACACACCTTGAAATTCACCAATCACCTCAAAACACACCTTGTACACACCTTGATTGCATAAACCACGGTCCAATCCACTTAAAAAAGTGAAAAATTCAAGTAAAAATTCATAAAGTTGCTTTGAAGAAAGATAGCATCCGCTGAAAGGTCCCCATTTCGTCGGATTTGCGTGGCATTAAAACACACCTTGCTTAATTGTGTTTCAGTTCTTCCTGTCTGGAGACCACAACAGACTGGGACATATTAGGCCCGGGGGCCACATGCGGCCAGTTAAACTTTACAATCTGGCCCGGAGGACATTCCCAAATAATTTTTTTAGATCTTTTAAAATTGAAACGGACAAGCTTCACAGTGTTTTGGCTGAATGGCCAGGTATAGGACACCTCGGTCTCCTTAGACCAGGCCTGGGCAATTAAGGAAATTGTTCAAAAATAAATAATCAAATATAAAAACACTTTTGAACAGACTCAAGCAACATCAATGGCTTTAATAGTGAAAAAAACTACAGGATCTAGTAGGGATGTACTGAGAAACAAAAGTACCGGTCCTTAATAAGTACGGTCCAGGAGGCTTCATCAACCGTCATCCTGGCGATTCAATAAACCACAGGTCAATCCACTTAAAAAAGTGAAACATTCAAGTAATAATTCATAAAGTTGCTTTGAAGAAAGATTGCATCGGCGGACAGGTCCCCATTTTGTCGGATTTGCCTGGCATCAAAACACACCTTGCACACACCTTGAAATTCACCAATCACCTCAAAACACACCTTGTACACACCTTGATTGTATAATCCACAGGCCAATCTACTTAAAAAAGTGAAAAATTCAAATAATAATTCATAAAGTTGCTTTGAAGAAAGATTGCATCGGCGGACAGGTCCCCATTTTGTCGGATTTGCCTGGCATCAAAACACACCTTGCACACACCTTGAAATATACCAATAACCTCAAAACACACCTTGTACACACCTTGATTGCATAATCCACGGTCCAATCCACTTAAAAAAGTGAAAATTTCAAGTAAAAATTCATAAAGTTGCTTTGAAGAAAGATAGCATCCGCTGACACGTCCCCATTTTGTCGGATTTGCGTGGCATTAAAACACACCTTGTACAGACCTTGCACACACATGCGGCCAGTTAAACTTTACAATCTGGCCCGGAGGACATTCCCAAATATATTTTTTAGATCTTTTAAAATAGAAACGGACAAGCTTCACAGTGTCTTGGCTGAATGGCCAGGTATCGGACACCTCGGTCTCCTTAGACCAGGCCTGGGCAATTAGAGAAATTGTTCAAAATAAATAATCAAAGATAAAAACACTTTTAAACGGACTCAAGCAACTTCAATGGCTTTAATAGCGAAAAAACTACAGGATCTATTAGGGATGTACTGAGTACCAAATGTACCGGTCCCTAATAAGGTTGATCCAGGAGGCTTCATCAACCGTCATCCTAGTGATTCAATAATCCACAGGCCAATCCACTTAAAAAAGTGAAAAATTCAAGTAATAATTCATAAAGTTGCTTTGAAAAAAGATTGCATCCGCTGACAGGTCCCCATTTTGTCGGATTTGCGTGGCATCAAAACACACCTTGTACAGACCTTGCACACACCTTGAAATTCACCAATCACCTCAAAACACACCTTGTACACACCTTGATTGCATAATCCACGATCCAATCCACTTAAAAAAGTGAAAAATTCAAGTAAAAATTCATAAAGTTGCTTTGAAGAAAGATTGCATCCGCTGATAGGTCCCCATTTCGTCGGATTTGCGTGGCATCAAAACACACCTTGAACGGACCTTGCACACACCTTCAAATTCACCAATCACCTCTAAACACACCTTGTACACACCTTGATTGCATAATCCACGGTCCAATCCAATTAAAAAAGTGAAAAATTCAATTAAAAATTCATAAAGTTGCTTTGAAGAAAGATTGCATCCGCTGACAGGTCCCCATTTCGTCGGATTTGCGTGGCATCAAAACACACCTTGCACACACCTTGAAATTCACCAATCACCTCAAAACACACCTTGTACACACCTTGATTGCATAAACCACGGTCCAATCCACTTAAAAAAGTGAAAAATTCAAGTAAAAATTCATAAAGTTGCTTTGAAGAAAGATAGCATCCGCTGAAAGGTCCCCATTTCGTCGGATTTGCGTGGCATTAAAACACACCTTGCTTAATTGTGTTTCAGTTCTTCCTGTCTGGAGACCACAACAGACTGGGACATATTAGGCCCGGGGGCCACATGCGGCCAGTTAAACTTTACAATCTGGCCCGGAGGACATTCCCAAATAATTTTTTTAGATCTTTTAAAATTGAAACGGACAAGCTTCACAGTGTTTTGGCTGAATGGCCAGGTATAGGACACCTCGGTCTCCTTAGACCAGGCCTGGGCAATTAAGGAAATTGTTCAAAATAAATAATCAAATATAAAAACACTTTTGAACAGACTCAAGCAACATCAATGGCTTTAATAGTGAAAAAAACTACAGGATCTAGTAGGGATGTACTGAGAAACAAAAGTACCGGTCCTTAATAAGTACGGTCCAGGAGGCTTCATCAACCGTCATCCTGGCGATTCAATAAACCACAGGTCAATCCACTTAAAAAAGTGAAACATTCAAGTAATAATTCATAAAGTTGCTTTGAAGAAAGATTGCATCGGCGGACAGGTCCCCATTTTGTCGGATTTGCGTGGCATCAAAACACACCTTGCACACACCTTGAAATTCACCAATCACCTCAAAACACACCTTGTACACACCTTGATTGTATAATCCACAGGCCAATCTACTTAAAAAAGTGAAAAATTCAAATAATAATTCATAAAGTTGCTTTGAAGAAAGATTGCATCGGCGGACAGGTCCCCATTTTGTCGGATTTGCCTGGCATCAAAACACACCTTGCACACACCTTGAAATATACCAATAACCTCAAAACACACCTTGTACACACCTTGATTGCATAATCCACGGTCCAATCCACTTAAAAAAGTGAAAATTTCAAGTAAAAATTCATAAAGTTGCTTTGAAGAAAGATAGCATCCGCTGACACGTCCCCATTTTGTCGGATTTGCGTGGCATTAAAACACACCTTGTACAGACCTTGCACACACATGCGGCCAGTTAAACTTTACAATCTGGCCCGGAGGACATTCCCAAATAATTTTTTTAGAGCTTTTAAAATAGAAACGGACAAGCTTCAAAGTGTCTTGGCTGAATGGGCAGGTATTGGAAACCTCGGTCTCCTTAGACCAGGCCTGGGCAATTAGGGAAATTGTTCAAAATAAATAATCAAAGATAAAAACACTTTTAAACAGACTCAAGCGACATCAATGGCTGTAATAGTGAAAAAACTACAGGATCGATTAGGGATGTACTGAGTACCAAATGTACCGGTCCCTAATAAGGTCGGTCCAGGAGGCTTCATCAACCGTCATCCTATTGATTCAATAATCCACAGGCCAATCCACTTAAAAACGTGAAAAATTCAAGTAATAATCCATAAAGTTCCTCTGAAAATCAAAACACACCTTGCTTAAATGTGTTTCAGTTCTTCCTGTCTCAAGACTACAACAGACCGGGACAAATTAGGCCCGGGGGCCCTAGTGATTCAATAATCCACAGGCCAATCCACTTAAAAAAGTGAAAAATTTAATTAATAATTCATAAAGTTGCTTTGAAGAAAGATTGCATCAGCTGACAGGTCCCCATTTTGTTGGATTTGCGTGGCATAAAAACACACCTTGTACACACTTTGCACACACCTTGAAATTCACCAGTCACCTCAAAACACACCTTGTACACACCTTGATTCTATAATCCACAGGCCAATCCACTTAAAAAAGTGAAAAATTCAAGTAATACATAAAGTTGTTTTGAAGAAAGATTGCATTTGTTGACAGGTCCCCATTTCGTCGGATTTGCGTGGCATCAAAACACACCTTGCTTATCTGTGTTTCAGTTTTTCCTGTCTTTAGACTGCTTGGTGCCTCGCCTGAGCTGCTGGGAAGTAGATTACCGTAGATGACCATGGTAATTAATTAGATTACAATAGTAACTAACTAGTTTATCATAGTAACTGGTATATCATCCAAAAAGGAGGATTCCCACCATTGAAATACTTTGTAAAGTTGAAGACTGCAAATCATAATGGCAGCTACACTTTCCATCCTGAAGATCTAATCCAATTATTTGGGAATGTCCGGCATTCAAGGCCAAAGCAAAAATATAGAGATATACAAACCTCGTTTCCATATGAGTTGGGAAATTGTTAGATGTAAATATAAACAGAATACAATGATTTGCATATCATTTTCAACCCATATTCAGTTGAATATGCTACAAAGACAACAAATTTGATGTTCAATCTGATCAACTTTTTTTTTTTTTTTAAATAATCATTAACATCAGAATTTGATGCCAGCAACACGCGACAAAGAAGTTGGGAAAGGTGGCAATAAATACTGATAAAGTTGAGTAATGCTCATCAAACACTTATTTGGAACATCCCACAGGTGTGCAGGCTAATTGGGAACAGGTGGGTGCCATGATTGGCTATAAAAACAGCTTCCATGAAATGCTAAGTAATTCACAAACAAGGATGGGGTGAGGGTCACCAATTTGTAAGCAAATTGTCAAACAGTTTTAGAACAACATTTCTCAACGAGCTATTGCAAGGAATTTAGGGATTTTACCATCTACGGAATGTGGAGAAATCTCTGCACGTAAATGATGATATTACCGACCTTTGAGCCCTCAGGCGGTACTGCATCAAAAACCGACATCAGTATGTAAAGGATATCACCACATGGGCTCAAGAACACTTCAGAAAACTACTGTCAGTAACTACAGTTTGTTGCTACATCTGTAAGTGCAAGTTAAAACTCTACTATGCAAAGCAAAGCCCATTTACCAACAACACCCAGAAACGCCGCCGGCTTGGCTGGGCCCGAGCTCACCTAAGATGGACTAATGCAAAGTGGAAAAGTGTTCTGTGGTCTGACGAGTCCACATTTCAAATTATATTTGGAAACTGTGGACGTGGTGTCCTCCGGAACAAAGAGGAACATAACTATCCAGATTGTTATAGACGCAATGTTCAAAAGCCAGCATGTGTGATGGTATGGGGGTGTATTAGTGCCCAAGGCATGGGTAACTTACACATCTGTGAAGGCACCATTAATGCTGAAAGATCCATACAGGTTTTGGAGCTACATATGTCGTCACCCAAGCAACGTTATCATGGACGCCCCTGCTTATTTTAGCAAGACAATGCCAAGCCACGTGCCAGAACAGTGTGGCTTCGTAGTAAAAGAGTGAGGGTACTTTCCTGGCCCGCCTGCAGTCCAGACCTGTCTCCCATGGAAAATGTGTAGCGCATTATGAAGCGTAAAATACGACAGCGGAGACTGTTGAAGGACTGAAGCTCTACATAAAACAAGAATGAGAAAGAATTCCACTTTCAAAGCTTCAACAATTAGTTTCCTCAGTTCCCGAACATTTTTCAAGTGTAGTTAAAAGAAAAGGTGATGTAACACAGTGGTGAACATGCCCTTTCCCAACTACTTTGGCACGTGTTGCAGCCATGAAATTCTAAGTTAATTATTATTTGCAAAAAAACAATAAAGTTTATGAGTTTGAACATGAAATATGTTGTCTTTGTAGCATATTCAACTGAATATGAGTTGAAAATGTTTGCAAATCATTGTATTCTGTTTATATTTACATCCAACACAATTTCCCAACTCATATGGAAACGGGGTTTGTAAAAGTCCACGTCGCCCAGCCCTATGGTCTTGGTGAAGGATCCTCTGACACATCACTTCCCGCAGGGAATGTTAATGCCTCACTTGTCACCTGAGGTCAGAGGACGTCTGCCTCCCATCTGTCCACAAGGAACAGGAAGTGTGTGTTGCTGCATCCTCCTCGCTTGAGGTTTTTGCGAGAAGCCAGAAATCATTCCTGGAAACAAAACAGCCCACGATAACACCCCCGCCAGCTCTTTCCAGCTCACGTGATGCCCATCTCCCGTTTAATTAACCCACTCCGGCTCGCGGACGCCACAAGAAAGATCTCGCCGGCAGCAATAAAGGCGTCCTTTCGGGGTGGGCGGCCATTGTGTTTGCATTGTGTCCGTAGGAGAATTAAACCCCAAGCCCCCCCATCTGTGTGTCTCATCAATACTGCTCATTTTCTAATGTCGTTTTATTGGAGCGAGCTTTTGTTTGGAGCGACAACAACAAAGAAACAGCGATTAAGTACTTCAATTACCCCTGTGTGTGGAAAGCCATCTCGCACGTGTGCGCGTGTGTGTGTGTGTGTGTGTGTGTGTGTGTGTGGTGCAATTTTGCTTACACTGTAACACAGTGGAGAGGTGGTTGTCATGGTAACCACGCATCTGAGAAGATGTGAGGGAGATGAAGCAAGGGAGCACATGTAAGCTGGTGCAGCACGCCTTCAAAATCCACTCCGGCTTCGACAGAACACACACACACACTCGTGTGACTTTTGACCTCTCTCAAATCGATATGGCGAAACCAAGTCCAGTCCGGTGGAGGACTTTACCCAGCACACGGTCAGTCATTCACCAACGCGGTGCCCGTGGGCACCAGGTCGCCCGTAAGGACCAGATGAGTCGCCCGCTGGCCTGTTCTAAAAATAGCTCAAATAGCAGCACTTACCAGTGAGCTGCCTCTATTTTTTAAATTGTATTTATTTACTAGCAAGCTGGTCTCGCTTTGCTCGACATTTTGAATTCTAAGAGAGACAAAACTCAAATAAAATTTGAAAATCCAAGAAAATATTTTGAAGACTTGGTCTTCACTAAATGTATTTATGTTTTTACTTTGCTTCTTATGACTTTCAGAAAGACAATTTTAGATTAAAAAAAATACAACTTTAAAATTGATTTTAGGATTTTTAAACACATATACCTTTTTAACTTTTAAATTCCTTCCTCTTCTTTCCTGACAATTTAAATCAATGTTCAAGTAATTTATATTTGTTTATTGTAAAGAATAATAAATACATTTTAATTGAATTCTTCAGTTTAGCTTCTGAATTTAATTAAAATGTATTTATTATTCTTTACAACAAAAAAATAAAAAAAATAAAAATAAAAATAAAAAAATTCTTCAGTTTAGCTTCTGCTGCGATGAGGTGGCGACTTGTCCAGGGTGTACCCCGCCTTCTGCTCGATTGTAGCTGAGATAGGCGCCAGCGCCCCCCGCGACCCCAAAAGGGAATAAGTGGTAGAAAATGGATGGATGGAAGTTTAGCTTCTGTTTTTTCGATGAAGAATATTTGTGAAATATTTCTACAAACTTATTTTGATTAAAATTAAAAAAATATATATTTTGGCAAATCTAGAAAATCTGTAGAATCAAATGTAAATTTTATTTCAAAGTCTTTTGAATTCCTTTTAAATTTTTGTTCTAGAAAATCTAGAAGAAATAATGGTTTGTCTGTTAGAAATATAGCTTGGTCCAATTTGTTATATATTCTAACAAAATGCAGATTGGATTTGAACCTACTTAAAACATGTCATCAAAATTCTAAAATTAATCTTAATTGTCGAGTCCCACTTCTCTGTGAGCGCTTTGAGTGTTTAAAAAAGCGCAATATAAATCTAAGTTATTTTTATTTATTTATTTTTTTTAAATCAGGAAAAATTACTGATGACGTTCGACAGAAAATAGTTTTACATTTTTTCAAAAAGATTCGAATTAGCTAGTTTTTCTCCACATTTTTTTCGGTTGAATTTTGAATTTTAAAGAGTCGAAATTGAAGATAAACTATGTTTCAAAATTTGATTTAATTTTTTTTCGTGTTTTCTCCTCTTTTAAACCATTCAATTAAGTGTTTTTTCATCATTTATTCTCTACAAAAAATCTTCCGTAAAATGTAAAAAAATGTACCACGGATTAACAGACAGAAATACCCATTTTATACGGTGTTAGCTTTCACTGTTATGCTGATGACACCCAACTCTACATGCCCCTAAAGCTGACCAACACGTCAAATTGTAGTCAGCTGGAGGCGTGTCTTAATGAAATTAAACAATGGATGTCCGCTAACTTTTTGCAACTTAGCGCCCAAAAAACGGAAATGCTGATTATCGGTCCTGCTAGACACCGACCTCTGTTTAATAATACAACTTTAACATTTGACAACCAAATAATAAAACAAGGTGACTCGGTATAGAATCAGGGTATTATCTTCGACCCAACTCTCTCCTTTGAGGCACACATTAAAAGCGTTACTAAAACGGCCTTCTTTCATCTCCGTAATATCGCTAAAATACGCTCCATTTTGTCCACTAAAGACGCTGAGATCATTATCCATGCGTTTGTTACGTCTCGTCTCGATTACTGTAACGTATTATTTTGGGGTCTCCCCATGTCTAGCATTAAAAGATTACAGTTGGTACAAAATGCGGCTGCTAGACTTTTGACAAGAACAAGAAAGTTTGATCACATTACGCCTATACTGTATATACTTTTATATACATATATACCTATATATATATATATATATATAAATATATATATATATATATATATATATATATATATACCTATACTGGCTCACCTGCACTGGCTTCCTGTGCACTTAAGATGTGACTTTAAGGTTTTACTACTTACGTATAAAATACTACACGGTCTAGCTCCATCCTATCTTGCCGATTGTATTGTACCATATGTCCCGGCAAGAAATCTGCGTTCAAAGGACTCCGGCTTTTTAGTGATTCTTATAGCCCAAAAAAAGTCTGCGGACTATAGAGCGTTTTCCGTTCGGGCTCCAGTACTCTGGAATGCCCTCCCGGTAACAGTTCGAGATGCTACCTCAGTAGAAGCATTTAAGTTTCACCTTAAAACTCATCTGTATGCTCTAGCCTTCAAATAGACTCCCTTTTTAGACCAGTTGATCTGCTGCTTCTTTCCTTTTTCTCCTCTGTCCCCCCCACACTTGTGGAGGGGGTCCGGTCCGATGACCATGGATGAAGTACTGGCTGTCCAGAGTCGAGACCCAGGATGGACCGCTCGCCTGTGTATCGGTTGGGGACATCTCTACGCTGCTGATCCGCCTCCGCTTGGGATGGTTTCCTGTGGACGGGACTCTCGCTGCTGTCTTGGATCCGCTTTGAACTGAACTCTGGCGGCTGTGTTGGAGCCACTATGGATTGAACTTTCACAGTATCATGTTAGACCCGCTCGACATCCATTGCTTTCGGTCCCCTAGAGGGGGGGGGTGGCCCACATCTGAGGTCCTCTCCAAGGTTTCTCATAGTCAGCATTGTCACTGACGTCCCACTGGGTGTGAGTTTTCCTTGCCCTTATGTGGGTTCTTCCGAGGATGTCGTAGTTGTAATGGTTTGTACAGTCCTTTGAGACATTTGTGATTTAGGGCTATATGTATAAACATTGATTGATTGATTGATTGATTGATTGATTTTTATATATATATATATATAGATTTATTTATTAAAGGTAAATTGAGCAAATTGGCTATTTCTGGCAATTTATTTAAGTGTGTATCAAACTTCTAGCCCTTGGCATTAATCAGTACCCAAGAAGTAGCTCCTGGTTTCAAAAAGGTTGGTGACCCCTGCTCTAAAGAGAGACGAGAAGCAGCACTCACCAGTCTGTAGAGCTCCGTCACGCTGATTTCATCCGGGTCCACCATGCTGAACTCCTGTCTGGGGACCAGGTCCAGACCCAGTTGCCTGCAGGGAAAAAACCACACATTGAGTAGATAAATGATACATGACATCACTCATATTTTGCACTAGCGTATGCATTGACCTAAATATGTTTCTATACATTTTGTTCAACTGTAAATAAGAATAATAATGTTAATAATAACAATTGTAAAATAAATAATAGTAATGATTAGGGATGTCCGATAAATATCAGACTACCAATATTATCAGCCGATAAATGCTTCAAGACAGGGGTGTCAAACTCAAATACAGAGTGGGCCAAAATTCTAAACTGAACAAAGCCGAGGGCCAAAGTTGAACAACTTAACCTTTTAATAGGGACCCAAACAAGTTTTGCATTGAATATTGAACTAGCAAGGCTTATAAACTTTTATAGTGACATGCAAAATCCAGTTTTGTTGGTAGCGGGGGTGTATATTGTAGCGTCCGGGAAGAGTTAATACTAGGGATTCTGGGTATTTGTTCTGTTGTTTTTATGTTGTGTTACGGTACGGATGTTCCCCCGAAATGTGTTTGTCATTCTTGTTTGGTGTGGGTTGACAGTGTGGTGTAACAGTGTTAAAGTTGTTTATACGGCCACCCTCAGTGTGACCTGTATGGCTGTTGACCAAGTATGCCTTGCATTCACTTGTGTGTGTGTAGAAGCCGCATATATTACGTGACTGGGCTGGCACGCTGTTTGTATGGAGGAAAAGCGGACGTGACGACAGGTTGTAGAGCAGGGGTCGGGAACCTTTATGGCTGAGAGAGCCATGAAAGCCAAATATTTCAAAATGTATTTCCGTGAGAGCCATATCATATTTTTTAACACTGAATACAACTAAATGCGTGCATTTTTAAGTAAGACCAACATTTTTAGAGTATGATAAGTCTCTTATTCTTTTTAATAACATTGTTATTCTGAAGCTAACCAATAATAAAGAAAATGTCATGTCTGTTGATCATGTTTTTGTTTGGCCATGTGCTGTTTGTCCTTTGGACTCTTTAAGTTCCTGTTTTTTTTTCCACTCCCTTGTCTGGTTTCCTTGGTTACTCATTTTGTCCACCTGTCTCTGGTGGACAAAATGCCCGCTCACCTGCATCCCGAGCACTAATCAGAGGCAGTATTTAAGCTCGTCTTTGCCAGTCAGTCGCCCTGTGCTGACTTGTTTCATGCCTTGCCATAGTTTCGTGCTTCATGCCATGCCAAGTAAGTTTTCTTTGATTTATGTTCATAGTCTGTTTATGCGTTAGCTTTCTTCCTTGGCCCAAGTTATGCCTCCGCTGTGAGCGATTTTTGTTTGTATCTTTTTTTAGTTTAAATTAAGTCATGTTTTTACCTAAATGCCATGTCCCGAGTAGTCCGTCTGCCTTCCTGGGAGAACGACCCCACAAACTTGCACAATCGGTGGCTGACCAAATACTTTTTTGCCCCACTGTAATTAGCGCATGCTTACCTGTACCGCATGCCTTTGGTAAACGCCGGAGTGAGAAGAGGTTTTTAAGTATTTAGCGACCCGGCGGCAATTCAAGGAAATACGGTAACCTAATGTCACACCGCGGTGAGGGATGTCTTGTTTTGGGTTTTTTGTCTTATGGTTTTAATTTGAAAAATAACTCTCCTCTCGTTTCAGGTCACTTGCCCTTCCTTTTGTGTCATCAGTCTGACGTCATCCCTGTTCTCTGATTGTTTCCAGCTGTTCCCTATTACCTTCATGTGTTTATAAGCTCACTCCTTCCTTTGTTCTGTGCCGGATTGTCTCGTTTATTCGTGCTGTCTAGCGTCCATGTCAGGGTTAGGGAACCTATGGCTGTAGAGCAGGGGTAGGGAACCTATGGATCAAGAGCCAGATGTGGCTCTTTTGATGACTGCATCTGGCTCTCAGATAAATCTTAGCTGACATTGCTTAACGCGATAATTATGAATAATTTCGCTGGAATTCACAGTGCTAAAAATAATGTTCAAAATATAAAACATTCTCATGCATTTAAATCCATCCATCCGTTTCCTACCGCACCTGTTCAAGAAGTCGCATTAATGGTAAGAAGTATTTTATGTCACGATGGGGGGGGGTCGTTCTCCCAGGAAGGCAGACGGACTACTCGGGACATGGCATTTAGGTAAAAACATGATTTAATTTAAACTAAAAAAAGATACAAACAAAAATCGCTCACAGTGGAGGCATAACTTGGGCTAAGGAACAAAGCTAACGCATAAACAGACTATGAACATAAATCCAACAAAACTTACTTGGCATGGCATGAAGCACGAAACTATGGCAAGGCATGAAACAAGTCAGCACAGGGCAAGAAAAGATCACATTGACGCCAGGGCGACTGACTGGCAAAGACGAGCTTAAATACTGCCTCTGATTAGTGCTCGGGAAGCAGGTGAGCGGGTATTTTGTCCACCAGAGACAGGTGGACAAAATGAGTAACCAAGGAAACCAGACGAGTGGAAAAAACAGGAACTTAAAGAGTCCAAAGGACAAACAGCACATGGCCAAACAAAAACATGATCAACAGACATGACATTTGATTTATTATTGGTTAGCTTCAGAATAACAATGTTATTAAAAAGAATAAGAGACTTATTATACTCTAAAAATGTTGGTCTTACTTAAAAATGCACACATTTAGTTGTATTCAGTGTTAAAAAATATTATATGGTTCTCACTGAAATACATTTTGAAATATTTGGCTTTCATGGCTCTCTCAGCCAAAAAGGTTCCCGACCCCTGTGCTATGTCTTTGTCCATGCCTTGCCTTGTCTTGTGCCTATGTCCCTTGATCCTGAACCCCTTTATGAATATTTTGGGTTTTCCTTTTTTCCTCCTCAGCAGAGTGATTTTGATTATTTACTTAAGTTTCAGTTAAGTTTTTCATTCATTCCTCAACTTTTTGAGTGACTATTTTTGTTAAATACTTTATTAGATTAGTTAGTGTAGAAATGTTCATAGATGTTGTTTTGGTCCTCCTGTTGGAGCGCTTTTTGTTAAATACTGTTTATAGTTCGTCTTTACTTTTGTGTTTTCCTCCGTTCGGAGTGATTTTCTGGAACCTTTTCGCCGAGTAGTTTATTTTTGTGATTATAGACGTATTTTCTTGACTTGGGAGGTAAAAGGAAATTGTCAAAATAAAAGCCCGTCTAAAGTCCCAAATCTGCATATGAGTCCAAATCCTTTTGTCAAAGCGTGACACCTAAATTGACTTTTCCTGCTTTTTTTTCCCCCTCTGCAGCACGTTTCCACCAGGGGCGTCGCCAGGCAGATTTCACTGGGGCACGTGCCCCACTGTTGATCTGCAGTGCCCCAGTAAAAATTTCACCAATAAAAAAAAAAACACGTCAGAGTTTTAAGTCTACATAACATAGACAACAGCGCACATACTACAATAGTATGGTGATTGATTGCTACTGTATTCACTCCACGTAACAATGAGCACATGGCTAATTAATATGGTAATTTATTCACGTGTGGATCGAGACTTCAGTTGAGAGAGAGAGAGAGAGAGAGAGAGAGAGAGACGATGAGAATCACTGCGTGAGGTAGGTAACGTTAGCCAACAACAATTTATTAATTACAATATTTTGATTTTGATTTGACTCAAACTGTAACTCCTAAATGGATTTAAGAAAGTTATTGTCCCGCAGCAGAGAAGAAGCAGCAGGAATGAGAGATGTAAGTGAAGTCCTAGCTAGCTAGGCAACATCATTGTCTTAAGTTGATGCTAAGTTAGCTAACATTATTCCTTGTATCAAGACAAACATATTCATTAAGTTGATGCTAAGTTAGCTAACATTATTCCTTGTATCAAGACAAACATATTCATTAAGTTGATGCTAAGTGAGCTAACATTATTCCTTGTATCAAGACAAACATATTCATTAAGTTGATGCTAAGTTAGCTAACATTATTCCTTGTATCAAGACAAACATATTCATTAAGTTGATGCTAAGTTAGCTAACATTATTCCTTGTATCAAGACAAACATATTCATTAAGTTGATGCTAAGTTAGCTAACATTATTCCTTGTATCGAGACAAACATATTCATTAAGTTGATGCTAAGTTAGCTAACATTATTCCTTGTATCAAGACAAACATATTCATTAAGTTGATGCTAAGTTAGCTAACATTATTCCTTGTATCGAGACAAACATATTCATTAAGTTGATGCTAAGTTAGCTAACATTATTCCTTGTATCAAGACAAACATATTCATTAAGTTGATGCTAAGTTAGCTAACATTATTCCTTGTATCAAGACAAACATATTCATTTGCTGTACGAGCTGTCGGGGGAATTTCCAATGAAGATGAAACATAATGTTGGTTATTGTCTGCTGCTTCTGCATCAATGATGATTTGGAGTCAGCATGTGTGAGTTGAGTGCTTCTCAAATGCTTTATCTTCAGGAAGAAAAACATTTTTCCATATCATCAAGCCAAATTTTTAAATCATTCAAGTTTATTTGACAGAAAAATAGCACAGTAGACTTGTCTTGTTAATCGCTGTGACTTTGACTAAAATAATCTTGTTTTGTCAGCAGAAAAATGGCTAAAACTAAAGCATCTGCTTTTGTTTCCAGAAAAAATAGTAACATTTCTGTATTTGTTTTCAGAAAGATGGCTGAAAATATCGGGTTTTGTTGCCCCATTTAGATTTAAAAATATATTTCCATGTCTGTCCTGAGTCCTCCTCCAACTTGTTAGTCGCTTTGCCTTTTGCTAAAATACTCACTAATAGTCACTAGAAAAATGATTAAAAATATCTGGTTTTGTTGCCACAATTTGATTTTTTTCTCCCTAAACTTTTTTTTTTTCATGCACACATCTGACTGAAAATGACCCACAATCCACTTTTATGTCGCGACCCAGCAGTTGGGAACCACTGGTCAACTGTATAACAGTTACTGTAATATTTCCATGTCTGTCCAGAGTGATTGACCACTTTGCAAAAATGAAAAGGAGACGTTACAGTTTACTTCTCAGAAAATGATTCCCTGAACACACAACAGTTGTTCATTTATTCTAATACTGTGGCTTTATTGTTTTGTGTATATTTGATAGTTTTGTGTATCTGAAATAGGATTAGCCACATTGCCATAAATGGAGATTAAATAATATAAAAGAACCCAGAGATGTAGGGCTGCTTTATTTTTTGTTTTACTTTTGTAGATGTTAAATTTGCAGATGATTACTGCAATAAATATTTCAAAAAGATTCATTGCTCTTCCTTTTTGCTTTTACCAGTAGCAGTTTAGAAGTCTGGAGTAAAAAAGTGCACAAGCAGGTCAAATGCATGAGTTAATTTCAGGTGGTTCATCAAAGATCCATACAACATCGTCTGATATGATTTCATAGTTTAAAGCACTATTTATGTATTTTTTATGATAAATAAGTGCTAAAAATGTTTGCGCTTTGCACGCCCACATGAATTATTTGTGCCCCAGGTGTGCCCCAGTAAAGTATTAGGTCTAGTGACGCCCCTGGTTTCCACCCCAACTGGCTTGAGACGTGGTCCTCCCAGACACGCACAGAGGACACTAAGTGGAGTGAAGGGTCCAAGGAGACATGTTTATGATTTATTCAGCAGCCTGCGGCACCGATAGAAAACAAACAAGGAAAAGGCGGAGACCCGAGGAGAGTTTTCTACTCACTCGTTGCCCCAGTCCAGTCGCGCCGTGATGTGCTGCTTGACGTCCCGCATGCGGTCGTGGGTGAGGTGGCCCACCAGCACCTGCCTCCTCAGGTCCAGGATTTCATTCATCACGTGCCACAGCCGGTGGAACAAGTCGCCTTCGTTCTTCTGCGGGATGAGAGGCGACAGAGCCACTTCAAGCCGGATCGTGGGGAAAAACTCTTTTGGCGTCAAGGTGGAACATTTCATCTCGTGGCGACTGAATCCCCATCTAGAGCCACTTTGGAGGGATTTGTGCAAATTAGCCTCGGTGTCCTGCTGCTTTTTAGACACAAACGCACGCGCTTTGATGTGTAATTATTCGTCCGCTGGCTTTAATCAGAGCCCCAGATAACTTAATGGGTCACAAGCACACAGTCGATCCCGCTAATGAACGCGTGTGAAACGGCTTTTGTGGCGATAACAGGACCTTGTCTTGGAATATATTCAAATAACCCTGAGCTGGGTTATTTTAATGTTGTATAGTTTTGATGTTATTAACATTACACTGTTACATAAATCTTGTAAAAATGAGACAAAACACTTTTGCAGCACAAACAAATGGAACAACTTTGGGGAAATTGTGACACCGTTGGGGTGGCTGGTTATGAATAATAACACGTTTATAACATCCATCCATCATCTTCTGCTTATCCGAGGTCGGGTCGCAGGGGCAGCAGCCTAAGCAGGGAAGCCCAGACTTCCCTCTCCCAGGCCACTTCGTCCACCTCCTTCCGGGGGATCCCAAGGCGTTCCCAGGCCAGCCGGGAGACATAGTCTTCCCAACGTGTCCTGGGTCTTCCCCGTGGCCTCCTACCGGTTGGACGTGCCCTAAACACCTCCCTAGGGAGGCGTTCGGGTGGCATCCTGACCAGATGCCCGAACCACCTCATCTGGCTCCTCTCCATGTGGAGGAGCAGCGGCTCTACTTTGAGTTCCTCCCGGATGGCAGAGCTTCTCACCCTATCTCTAAGGGAGAGACCCAAACTCATTTGGGCCGCTTGTACCCGTGATCTTATCCTTTCGGTCATGACCCAAAGCTCATGACCATAGGTGAGGATGGGAACATAGATCGACCGGTAAATTGAGAACTTTGCCTTCCGGCTCAGCTCCTTCTTCACCACAACGGATCGGTATAACGTCCGCATTACTGAAGACGCCGCACCGATCCACCTGTCGATCTCACGATCCACTCTTCCCTCACTCGTGAACAAGACTCCTAGGTACTTGAACTCCTCCATTTGAGACAGGGTCTCTTACCCAACCCGGATATGGCACTCCACCCTTTAACAGGTGAGAACCATGGACTCGGACTTGGAGGTGCTGATTCCCATTCCGGTTGCTTCACTCTCGGCTGCGAACCGATCCAGTGAGAGCTGAAGATCCCGGTCAGATGAAGCCATCAGGACCACATCATCTGCAAAAAGCAGAGACCTAATCCTGCGGTCACCAAACCAGATACCCTCAAGTACTGAGTAACTGATGAGTAACCTGTTCGTTAAATGATGCACAAAAACATAAAAATAGCAATGAACAAATTCAGAGCCAGGAATATCTCTTAAGCAACTAAAACAATAATATATATTAAATAATATATATTTGGTTTTAAACTGTTTTGGAAAAAAATTTGAAAATGAATTTTACCTTCGTAAGCTCATTATACTATTGGCTAAGTTTTATATTCATAAATGTAAGTTTCTCAATACCTGACCTGTTTTTGTGCCTTTAAAAAAGATTTAGAACTCTACATTAAAACACTACCTCTAACAACCAAAAAGCTGTGAAAACGATGATGCTGTGTTCCTAATTTAAGTTATTTACTGAGATTGAGTGAGCTTATGGCTTTGCACTTTTTTTATTTTATTTATATATATATATATTTTTTGCATTCTATTTTAGTTACTTTGAATTTACAACCCCTGGCGCTGTTTAGTACGGTTTTTGTACTGTTTTTGTACTTAATTTGATTATTATTTTCAACTGTTTGTAAATGTTGAATATATACATAAAGGTTTATTAAAAAAAAGTGTGCATTTAATCATGTGACCGCCTGGTTCTGTTTGATTGGTGAAACAGAGTCAAACGTCACCAGTGACTGCATTTGATTGGTGAAACGGAGTCAAACGTCACCAGTGACTGCATTTGATTGGTGAAACAGAGTCAAACGTCACCAGTGACTGCATTTGATTGGTGAAACGGAGTCAAACTTCACCAGTGACTGCATTTGATTGGTGAAACGGAATCAAACATCACCAGTGACTGCATTTGATTGGTGAAACGGAATCAAACATCACCAGTGACTGCATTTGATTGGTGAAACGGAATCAAACGTAACCAGTGACTGCATTTGATCGGTGAAACGGAGTCAAATGTCACCAGTGACTGCATTTGATTGGTGAAATGGAATCAAACATCACCAGTGACTGCATTTGATTGGTGAAACGGAATCAAACATCACCAGTGACTGCATTTGATTGGTGAAACGGAGTCAAATGTCACCAGTGACTGCATTTGATTGGTGAAACTGAGTTAAATGTCACCAGTGACTGCAATTGATTGGTGAAACAGAGTCAAATGTCACCAGTGACTGAATTTGATTGGTGAAATGCAGGCATGTGATGGATCCTACTTTGAAAGTCTTTCTGACAAACTAAAAAAATCAAAGCGTGCATTAACAGATGGATAAAAATCAGTAGCGAGCTGAATGTAGATAAATGGAGCAGTTCTTCTCTATAAATATACTCAAGTAAAGTAAAAGTATGTTGCATTAAAACTACTCTTAGAAGTACAATTCATCCCAAAAGTTACTCAAGTAGATGAAACGGAATAAATGTAGCGCGTTACTACCCACCTCTGATTAGCTTATGGTAGTTCAGGATAAAAAAAACAATAAGGTTCAGATATAGATAAATAGATTACTGAACAGATAAATATATTGCACTTTTGCATATGCATCAATAATATAACTCGTTAACATGAACAGTTTTGCAGCACAAACGTAGCCATGAATTGGGACACGATCGAGGAGATTTCGACAAAGTTGGGAAAGGGTGGAGGGGGGCTCTGGTTATACATAATAAAACGTTACAAAAAGTATTGAAGAATAACTCAAACACCATAACTGTACAAACCAGCACAAATGACTAGCAAAGTTATTTTAGTATCCGGGGGGCCAACTTCCCACTGGAGCCAACACTTACCACGTAGAGCTGCTTCCACATGGCGCCCCAGTCCCGCAAGGTGGAGGTCATCTCGGTGATGACCGTGTCCTCCACGGGGATGACCGTCTCGAATTGGCTGGAAAGGTACAAACTCTCCTGAGACGTGCGGGTGGGCACCAGGGCGAGGACGTGCAAAGGTACGTACCCTTTGTTCTTCACGTGGGCATTCTTCAGGTGGATGTAACTGCATGGGAAGATGCCCTGGGGGGGAGGAAGGGGTGCATATAATGAACGTACGTCAATCAAGGCGCCGTTACCATGATCGTTACCAGGTACCTTGACGTTTGGGTTCTTCAGGATGAATCCTCGGTACCAGCCTGCAAGGACAAGGCAGCGTTTTGATTTGATGACTTTTACAGAGAACACTTTGCATGTCTGGATTGTTCATTTTGAATTGTTACACTTTATAGCCTGCCCACCCCCCCAAAAAGGGGTCAGTGGATGTGCAGCAAGTGAGATAAGTCAGTAACTTAGTCTTTAATGCCTTCTCAGGGAAATATAGCCGGACACTCTGGGAAATGCAGACGTATAGTTACAGTTACATTTTTTACATTTGCACGTTTATCTTTGATTTTCTGAATTCATGACGCTAAAAACAATTTAGAGGACTACAAAATCACAACTTTTAAAGAAGGTTGGGGAAAAAATGATCAACGTTAGCAACTCATGTTTTCCGAAAAGCCCCAAATCTAAATTGTACTTATGAACATTACATATAGGAATGTAACGGTACGTGTATTTGTATTGAACCGTTTTGGTACGGGGGTGTACCGAACGAGTTTGTAAGCTAAAGTCTTAACAAGCTGCTCTGCTTCTTCTTCTGCCTCTGTCTCAGTACCCAGCATTGTCCCGCCCACACAACCATCTGATTGGTTACATACAAAGCCAATCAACAGTGTGTATTCAGAGCGCATGTAGTAAATGCTTCAGCGTCAAGCAGATAGGTGTTTAGCAGGTGAGCATAAGGCAGCGTACTCTCCGCAAATGATAATATACACCTCCCAGTCAACTACTACTAACATCACTATGAGCCTGTTGACCTTCTAGAAACTTAAACTGCAGCCCAGCTCGCTCGCAGTTCTGTTTTGAGGTGAAGGCTACTTAGCTTTTAGCGTGACGTTAGCTCATTTTGCTGTGTGTGTGTGTGTGTGTGTTTGCGTGCGTGCGTGCGTGTTAGGAGCAGCAAAGCCCTGTCTGTCTGTTAATTCATTTGAACTCCATGGTGTTCAGGGATGAATAGTCTCTCCCATTGCTTTTGTAATATTTTTTTCAGCAATAGTTACATGAATCATTAGTAATGTAGCAGCCTAGTTTTGAATGGCAGGGTCCCTGCTATCACATGTTGATATAAATATAACATTTACATAATAAAAGTCAACTACAGGCTTCCCAAATGCTGTAATAAATTAAGCATGATGAGTTGACTTGAAACTGTTTAAAGTTGCACTTTTTATATGTAGAAGAAAAGTTGTGTCATTTTATTTAATCAAAGCAATAATTTGAGGCAGTTTAATGTGGATTAACAGAATTATTATAGTGTTCCCAATGTTAAAAGGATAAAGCCATTGTTTACAAATTTGGTAAATAAATAACCAAAAAATTTATATTTTCTTGTTTTCTTGCTGCACCGAAAATGAACCGAACCGTGACCTCTAAACCGAAATTTGTGTGTACCGTTACACCCCTAATTACATAATGTTAACAACCACAACGGCGGAAGAAGGCTGCAGCGGAAAAGGGTCCCCAGTCGTCTTGGGACTCCATGCCACTGGACCCTGACCCGATTCTGTCAGGGATCATGTGGTGACTGCCTGTGCACCGTTAAACTAAGTCACGCACAGGCATCCTCCATAAAGGGATACACCCCCTCGTTCGAGTGATGAGGTGCATAGTTTTTTTGCTTGACGTGGATCGGCAGCTGACACGTGTTTGTCGGCTGTAAAATGTTCTCCTTCCGCGGGGAAAGTCGAAGCCAATCTGCATAAGGAGCGAGGCGGTGCGTCGACGCAGACCCTCGACGCGCGCTTTGATGTGACATGTGGCAGAACTATTAACTCGTCTCCTCCTTTCTGGGCCCGTTGTTGACTTCCTGCCGGGTGTGTTGGCGCATACATCACATCCTAGTCTGAGGTCTGTGTCTGTGTGTGTGTGTGTGTGTGTGTGTGTGTGTGTGTGTGTGTGTGTGTGTGTGTGTGTGTGTGTCCGAACGGGAAGCGAAGTCTGCGGGACGAAGGCGACGGATGCCAGATTTGAACGACACGTGGAGCAGGACAAGCGTGGGCCGCACGCCTGCAAAAACTCTCCGCAGCAGATTTTCCCGCCAGTGTTCATTTTTGTGTAGTTTCACTGCAAAAAGTCAGTGTTCAAAAACAAGAAAAATCAAAGCTGCAAGCAGCGATGGACGGGACCGCTTTGGCTGCTGCCCCCGCGACCCCAGCCCAGATAAGCGGTAGAAGATGGATGGATTATTACACAGAGAAAAAGTTGTATACACATGTGTTATACATCAGTCTCATAGTAATAACAGTTGTAAAGTGGCTTGGGCATTTTTATAAGGACACCTTGGTGCCGCCCTTTTGAGACTCTTTATTCGGCCCGCGGGATGAGTTTGCTAAATATAAAAATGAGCCGAAATTTTTCAATGAAAGTTTAGAAACGGCTGTTCTGAATGCGGCCACTACAGTTGTGATCAAAATTATTCAACCCCCACACAATTTTGGTGTTTTAGCAAGTTGGACATTTATTCCGTATTTTGTTTACAGTCATATCAAATAAAGATGTGTCATATAGACAAATGCAACTTGAATTACAACATTATATTTTGTAACATACCAAACAGTGTCATTTCTCTTAATATCTCATTGACAAAATGATTCAACCCCTTGAAGATCATAACTCTTAAGAACAGAATTTGAATAAGGTCTTTTCAATCAGGTGTTGAAAACACCTGTAGATGTGATTAGAACCATAACGAGCAACAATTAAACTTATTGAAAAAAGACTGTGACGCTCAGCTTCTTGTAGATGGTCAATGGTGTATTTGCAACATGGTGAAGTCCAGGGAGTGGTCAAAGAAGTCAAGAGAGGAGGTCATTTCTCTTCATAAGAAAGGATATGGATATAAGAAAATAGCAAAGACATTACACATTCTCCTCCAGACATAACGTTGATTTTTCCGATTCAAAACTATTCTGTATTCTTTCAATACATACGAATTTCAGCAGGATCTACCCCAGTCTGCTGACATGCTAGCAGAGTAGTAGATTTAAAAAAAAAAAAAAAAAAGCTTCCATAATTGTAAAGGACAATATTTTATCTACTGATTGCAATAATGTGAATTTGTTCGAACTATTAAACAAACCAAAAATATTGTGTGTTGTCAAGCTTATGAGATGCCATGCAAGTGTAAGCCACTGTGACACTTTTGTTCTTTTTCATTATTTTTATAAATGTCTAATGATAATGTCAATAAGGGATTTTTAAACACTGCTATGCTGAAATTATAACTAATATTGATACTGTTGTTGATAATATTCATTTTTGTTTCACTACTTTTGGTTTGTGTCTCCTCTAAATTGTTCTGTTTATTGCAGTTCTGAGTTTTGCTGGGTCAGGTTCGGTTTTGGAATTGGATTGCATTGTTATGGTATTGCTGTGTATTGTTTTGTTGGATTGGTTGATTAGAAAACTAAATAAAATTAAATCAAAAAAGAAAAAAAAAAGAAAAAATCTATAAAAAAAAAAAAATGAGAATCAATTTTGAATCGCACGACGTGAGAATGGCGATTCGAATTCAAATCGAAGATGCTATACCTTTACCAAACAATCTGTCACTCCTAGTCCATAAATCCCATGAAATCTTATACGTCTAGTCTCTTAGGTGAATGAGCTAAATAATATTATTTGATATTTTACGGAAATGTGTTAATAATTTCACACATAAGTCGCTCCTGAGTATAAGTCGCACTCCTGGCCAACTACGGAAAAAAACTGCGACTTATAGTCCGAAAAATAGGGTAATTTTGAAGATTTCATCTGAATATACATGAAGTATTTATGTTCAAAATTGCTAGAGATGTTACATGTTAAATGTCGAAATATTAAGTGACTACTGAAAGCCACTACTAGCGACCACGCAGTCTGATAGTTTATATATCAATGATGAAATATTAACATTGCAACACATGCCAATATGGACCCTTTAGTTTACTAAATTGCAATTTTAAATTTCCCGCGAAGTATCCTGTTGAAAACGTCGCGGTATGACGACCCGTGCATTTAACGTCTCGGGTTGTAGCGGACATTATTTTCCAGCCTGATACAAGCTAAAAGTCGTCTGCTTTAATCGCATAATTCCACAGTATTCTGGACATCTGTGTTGCTGAATCTTTTACAATTTGTTCAATGAATAATGGAGAAGTCAAAGTAGAAAGATGGAGGTGGGAAGCTTTTAGCCTTTAGCCACACAAACACACGGTGTTTCCTTGTTTAAAATTCCTGAAGATGAAGCTTTACTATGGATCAGAGCTGTCAAGCGAACATGGATCCCGACCACATGTCAACCGGCAGTTTTCGGTGAGAAAATTGCGGTAATAAGTCGCCTCTTACCGGAGACATCAGCGGAGCTTCCGTCCTGCTGCAGCTGCCGTGACTAATTCCCTCAGAGACTGGCGTCAACACACCCGTGGCCACACCCCTCCGACTTTCAGGTACTATTTAATCTCACTAAAACACTAGCAACACAATAGGCAGATAAGGGATTTTCCAGAATTATCTTAGTAAATATGTCCAATAACGTCTGAATCGATCCCATTGCCTGTTTTTTTTTTCTTTTTTCTAGTCCTTCACTCTAAATTTCCTCATCCCCGAATCTTTCATCCTGGCTCAAATTAATGGGGAAATTGTCGCTTTCTCGGTCCGAATCGCTCTCTCTGCTGGTGGGCATAATTTAAACAATGTTCAGATGTGAGGAGCTCCACAACCCGTGACGTCACGAGCACATCGTCTGCTACTTCCGGTACAGGCAAGGCTTTTTTTATTAGTGACCAAAAGTTGCCAACTTTGTCTTCAATGTTCTCTACTAAATCCTTTCAGCAAATATATGACAATATCGCGAAATGATGAAGTATGACACATAGAATGGAGCTGCTATCCCCGTTTAAATAAGAACATCTCATTTCAGTAGGCCTTTAACTGTCAGTTTACTCTACTGTGCCAACCCAACTACTATACAGGTGCTGTTCATATTATTAGAATATCATGAAAAAGTTGATTTATTTTAGTAATTATATTTAGAACGTGAAACTTACATATTATATCAATTCATTACACACATAGTGATATATTTGAAATGTTTATTTCTTTAAATTGTGATGATTAGTACTGACAATTACTGAAAATCCCCAATTCAGTATCTCAGAAAATGAGAATATTAGTTACGACTAGTACCAAAAAATATTTTTTAGAAATGTGGGCCAACTGAAAAGTATGAAGATGGAAAGTTTCATCATGTATGGCAATCAATACTTAGTTGCAGCTCCTTTTGCCTGAATTGCTGCAGCAATACGGCGTGGTATAAAGTCGACCAGTCTGTTGCACCCTCAGGTGTTATGAGAGCCCAGCTTGCTTTAATAGTGGCCTTCAGCTCTTCAGCATTGTTGCATCTTCCGCTTCACAATACCTCATAGCTTTTCTATGGGGTTAAGGTCAGGTGAGTTTGCAGGCCGATCAAGAACAGGGATACCATGGTCCTTAAACCAGGTACTGGTAGATTTGGCACTGTGTGCAGGTGCCAAGTCATGTTGGAAAATGAAATCTTCACCTCCAGGCAGCATAAAGTGTTGTAAAACTTCCTGCTAGACTGCTGCATTGACCCTAGACCTCAGGAAACCCAGTGGACCAACACCAGCAGATGACATGGCACCCCAGACCATTACCCATTGTGGAAATTTGACACTGGACTTCAGGCAACGTGGATTCTGTGCCTCTCCTGTCTTCCTCCAGACTCTAGGACCTTGATTTCCAAAGGAGATACAAAATTTACTTTCATCTGAAAACATAACTTTGGACCACTCAGCAGCAGTCCAGTCCTTTTTGTCTTGAGCCCAGGCGAGACGCTTTTGACGTTGTCTCTTATTCAAGAGTGGCTTTACACAAGGAATGCGACAGCTGAAGCCCATATCTTGCATACGTCGGTGCGTGGTGGTTCTTGAAGCACTGACTCCAGCTGCAGTCCACTCTTTGTGGATCTCCCCCACATTTTTGAATGGGTTTTGTTTGACAATCCTCTCCAGGGCGCGGTTATCCTTCTTACTTGTACACTTTTCTTTGTCTTCCTTTCGCCTCTGTATTAATGTGCTTGGACACAGAGCTCTGGGAACATCCAACCTCTTTGGCAATGACCTTTTGTGTCTTGCCCGCCTTCTTTAAAGTATCAATGGTCATCTTTTGGACAGTTGTCAAGTCAGCAGTCTTCCCCATGATTGTGTGTCATACAGAATCAAAACGAGAGACCGTTTAAAGGCTTTTCCAGGTGTTTTGAGTTAGTTAGCTAATTAGAGTGTGGCACCAGGTGTCTTCAATATCTGACCTTTTCACCATATTCTCATTTTCTGAGATGTTGCATTTAGGGTTTTCATTGGTTGTCAGCTATAATCATCTCCTTTTTGGCAAAAAACACTTGAAATGTATCAGTCTGTTTGGAATGAATGTATACATTCTACAAATTTGACTTTCTAAATGGAATTAATGAAATAAATCAACTTTTTCATGATATTCTAATAATATGACCAGCACCTGTATGAGTACGTATTTTCTATTGTTTCACCGAAAATAAAACAGCAAAGTCCAATTTGGCTGTCATCCGTTTTAATTATGAGACACAATTGTCAGTCATGATTTTTTTTCTTTCATGCTTGAAATAACAAATTATTACTTTAAAAAAAAGTAGTTTTATACTTGTGAGTGTTGATGACACAGCTTTGCAACAGTTGATATTCTAGTTTTTAGCATGTTTTACTCAATATAGGTCATCAATTCTCAGCAACAAGCTGTAATATCTTACTGAGATCATTTAGGACCAAAACCCTTAAAACGAGTAAAACACTCTAACATAAAATCTAATTAGTGAGAAGAATTATCTTATCAGACAGAAGTTTGTGCAGCCCTTTGAGACACTAGTGATTTAGGGCTATATAAATAATCATTGATTGGTTGATTGATTGATTGATTGATTGATTGAAATATCACCCTTATTTGAGATATTTAATTTTACCTAGATTTTAGTTTTTGTCCTTGTCGCACGCGTCTCTCATTTGAGGACATGTTGACGTACTTGGAAACGGGGGAGGGTGTGTGTGTGTGTGGGGGGGGCATCACGCTTCCCTACTCAAGCAGAACCAATTATTTTTTTTTCTGTCCTGCTTGGGGTTCTCACATCATCCCCAGAGGGCCGGCGCATATGTGGCAACACGCTACACGGACATTGCACATACGGGGGGAAGTGAAAATAGACTGGCGGGCTGCAGGAGCCCCCGACCCCCCTGGGAATATTTCCACAAGACACTTGGACCTACCTTCGCATTTCTCCAAGATCTGCACCGTGTCGCCGATTTCCAGCGGGAGGCCGTGTTGGACGGTTCCTCGGAAACTGGCCAGCACTGTTTGAAAAAAAAAAAAAGAAATAAAGTGTACTTTAAATGCATGATTGAGAAATAGGAAGTAATCATTGGGTGCTGCGGGAACAATATGCAGTCGGTCAATTACTTTGACTCAGGGGCCAAATTTAGGGACAAAAATGTGTCTGATTGTTAGGAACACTAACACAAAACCTCACAATAATGTCTTGATCAGGGGTCCCCAAACCGTCCAAAATCCGGCCCGCGGGAAGTCCCAAGTTAAAAACCTGAACTGGGAGCAGGTGGGTAAAGTGTCTTGCCCAAGGACACAACGGCAGTGACTAGGATGGCGGAAGCCTGGAACCCTCAAGCTGCTGGCACGGCCACGCTACCAACCGAGCTATACTGCCCCAAGTTAAAAAGTTAAAAACAGTTAACAAAGTTAAAAAACGGTTTAAAGTCTCATGCTGGGTTAAAAGCCAGAGAATAAAAATGGGTTCTAAGAAGGGTCTTAAAAGTAGCCAAAGAAGGGCCCAGTCTCACATGGAGAGGGAGATCCTTCCAGAGTTTGGGACCCGCAACAGAGAAGGCTCTGTCCCCTCTGAGCTCGCGCTTTGATTTGTGTACCTCCAGCATCGGCTGATCAGCTGACCTGAAGGACCGGGCGGGGGCATAGAGGTGGAGCAGCTCAGAGAGGTAAGGTGGGGCAAGACCACATAAGGATTTAAATATGTGTAAGATAATTTTAAAAAATATTTCACCAAGCTTTAGAACTTTGTTGTAAAAATCTCATTCCGCGTCTCTCACACACACTACTGAAACACCCCTATACACACTACTGGTATGTATGATAGTGTTTCAGTAGTGTGTGTGAGAGAAAAAAAAATCAGAGTTACCTCCTACATACACTACTGAAATGCTCTTACATAAACAACGGAAATGTTTTTTTCTCACGCACACTACTGAAACACCCTTATACACACTACTGAAACACTCTTCTAGACACTACTGAAACACTCTTATACATACGACTGAAACATTCTTATACAAACTACTGAAATGCTCTCACATAAACAATTGAAATGTTTTTCTCTCACACACACTACTGAAACACTCCTATACACACTACTGAAACACTCTTCTAGACACTACTGAAACACTCTTATACATACTACTGAAACACTCTTATACAAACGACTGAAATGCTCTCACATGAACAACTGAAATGTTTTTCTCTCACACACACTACTGAAACACCCCTATACACACTACTGGTATGTATGATAGTGTTTCAGTAGTGTGTGTGAGAGAAAAAAAAATCAGAGTTACCTCTTACATACACTACTGAAATGCTCTTACATAAACAACGGACATTTTTTTTTCTCACGCACACTACTGAAACACCCTTATACACACTACTGAACCACTCTTCTAGACACTACTGAAACACTCTTATACATACTACTGAAACATTCTTATACAAACTACTGAAATGCTCTCACATAAACAATTGAAATGTTTTTCTCTCACACACACTACTGAAACACTCCTATACACACTACTGAAACACTCTTCTAGACACTACTGAAACACACTTATACATACTACTGAAACACTCTTATACAAACTACTGAAATGCTGTCATATAAACAACTGAAATGTTTTTCTCTCACACACACTACTGAAACACTCATACACTACTGAAATGCTCTCACATAAACAACTGAAATATTTTTCTCTCACACACACTACTGAAACACTTTTATACACACTACTAAAACACTCTTATACATACTACTGAAATTCTCTCACATAAACAATGGAAATGTTTTTTCTCTCACACCCACTACTGAAACACTCTTTTTACACACTACTGAAACACTCTTATACATACTACTGAAATTCTCTCACACAAACAACTGAAATGTTTTTCTCTCACACACACTACTGAAACACTCCTATACACACTACTGGTTTGTATGAGAGTGTTTCAGTAGTGTGTGTGAGAGAAAAACATTTCAGAATTACCTCTAACATACACTACTGAAATGCTCTTACCGAAACAACTTGAATGTTTTTCTCTCACACACACTACTGAAACAATCTTAAACACACTACTGAAACACTCATACACACACTACTGAAATACTCTCACATAAACAACTGAAATGTTTTTCTCTCTCACACACACTACTGAAACACTCTTATACACACTACTGCCCTCACATAAACAACGGAAATGTTTTTCTCTCACACACTACTGAAACACTCTTATACACACTACTGAAACACTTGTACACACTACTGAAATGCTGTCACATAAACAACGGAAATGTTTTTCTCTCAGGCACACTACTGAAACACTCTTACACACTACTGAAATACTCTTATACATACTACTGAAACGCTCTCACATAAACAACTGAAATGTTTTTTTTATCTCACACACTACTGTAACACTCTTATACATACTACTGAAATGCTCTCACATAAACAACGGAAATGTTTTTCTCTCACACACTACTGAAACACTCTTATACACACTACTGAAACACTCTTATACACACTACTGAAACACTCTTATACATACAACTGAAATGCTCTCACATAAACAACGGAAATGTTTTTCTCTCACACACTACTGAAACACTCTTATACACACTACTGAAACACTCTTATACACACTACTGAAACACTCTTATACATAACTGAAATGCTCTCACATAAACAACGGAAATGTTTTTCTCTCACACACTACTGAAACACTCTTATACACACTACTGAAACACTCTTATACATACAACTGAAATGCTCTCACATAAACAACGGAAATGTTTTTCTCTCACACACTACCGAAACACTCTTATACACACTACTGAAACACTTATACACACTACTGAAACACTCTTATACATACAACTGAAATGCTCTCACATTAACAACGGAAATGTTTTTCTCTCACACACTACTGAAACACTCTTACACACACTACTGAAACACTCTTATACACACTACTGAAACACTCTTATACACACTACTGAAACACTCTTATACAGACAACTGAAATGCTCTCACATAAACAACGGAAATGTTTTTCTCTCACACACTACTGAAACACTCTTATACACACTACTGAAACACTCTTATACACACTACTGAAACACTCTTATACACACTACTGAAAAACTCATACACACTACTGAAACACTCTTATACATACAACTGAAATGCTCTCACATAAACAACGGAAATGTTTTTCTCTCACACACTATTGAAACACTCTTATACACACTACTGAAAAACTCTTATACACACCACTGGTATGTATAAGAATGTTTCAGTATTGTGTGTGAGAGAAAAACATTTCATTTTTTTATGTGAGAGTATTTTAGTAGTGTACTGTATGTAAGAGGTAATCCTGAATAATGTCCCTAACGGCCCCTCCTACATATTGCCCAGCCCTATAAAGACATATTCACCCTTGCATAATAAAAGCAGTTAGAGGGTTCCATTTTTAAAGCTAGTCATCACCTCCGAGCCTAGTTTTCCAAGCAAGTGAATGAACGGCGCTTCTTTCGGAGACATTTTAAACCAACCGGGCAGCCAACCAGGAATCTGCGATCTTTGTACAAACTGTTTAAAGTGTAAGCACGCCTGTTTTTGCAGCTCCGTGCATACAAAGCGGCCATTCAAAGCAAGCAGTGCACGAGAAGTAGGACTTTAGCGGGAATGTGATTCTACCAGAACACACACTCAATCGGCAGGAGAGAGGATTTCCCTGCATTGAAGTTGAGCTTTTGTTACTTTTTGCACCATTTATACTCATATCATATGCAAATATATGAGCAAAATGAGCTAAAAAAGCTAGCATGCTAACAATACTGTTAAAATGCTAACAGTTACCATTAGTGAAATACCAAAATATATGACACTGAGCTGTATACCTGCTAAATTAGCTAAAAAAAATTGTGTTAGCATGCTGAAATGTTAGCTGTAAAATGCTTTAATAACAATATTGCTAATATTGGTTAAAATTCAGGTCACGAGACGTAAAAAGGACTATTGTTGGCGTTTTTTTTTTTTTTTTAATGGTTTCATGGGCGGAATCGTGCACTCACATTAGCTAATTTGTTAGACTCCTCATACTTGCCGTATGTTACTACTTAAAATGCATAAAGAACAAAAAAACATGTGTTCTTGTGTTTGGAATTGTGACTAAAAATTCCCCCCATAAAATCCAAAAGAAATTGCAATACCTGTATAACTTTATGTATTGATTATCATTTTTTTTGTTAAAGCGAGCTAAAAAAGCTATAATGCTAACAATTACCATTAGGGAAATACAAAAATATATGACACTGAGGTGTTTTCCTGCTAAATTAGCTAAAAAAAAAATCTAAAAAAAATCTAGCATGCTAGTATTAGCATGCTAGAATGCTAACTGTAAAATGCGTCAAGTACCAAAATATATTACTCTGAGGTATGTAGTTGGAAAATGTGTTTAAAGAGCTAACCCGCTAACATTATCATGCATCAAGTACCAAAATGCGACTGAGGACTATGCCTACAAAAAGATAGGATACTAACGTTAACATGCTAACAGGTCTCATTCAAAATATTTGCCGCTGAAAACTAGCAAAAAAAGTTAGCATACTAACAATACTATGTTAATATGCTAACAGTTACCATTAGTGAAATACCAAAATATATGACACTGAGATGTATACCTGCTAAGTTAGCTAAAAAGAAATCAATCATGCTAGTGTTAGCATGCTAAAATGCTAACTGTAAAATGTGTCAAGTACCAAAATATATTACTCTGAGGTGTGCAGTTGCAAAATGTATTTAAAGAGCTAGCCCGCTAACATTAGCATGCATCAAGTGAGTATACCTACAAAAAGACGACATGCTAACGTTAACATGTTAACGGGTCTCATTCAAAATATTTGCCGCTGAAATTAACAAAAAAAAGCTAGCATGCTAACAATACTAGGTTAATATGCTAACAGTTACCGTTAGTGAAATACTAAAATATATGACACTGGGGTGTATACCTGCTAAACTAGCTAAAAAAAATGTTTAGCATGCTAGTGTTAGTATGATAAAATGCTAATTTGAAAACGTGTCAAGTACCAAAATATATTATTCTGAGGTGTGTAGTTGGAGAATGTATCTAAAGAGCTAGCCCGCTAACATTAGCATGCATCAAGTGAGGAGTATACCGACAAAAAGATAGCATGCTAACGTTAACATGCTAACGTGTCTCATTCAAAATATTTGCCGCTGAAAGTAACAAAAAAATAGCTAGCATGCTATTACTAGAATGCTAACGATTGTGTTGCGGGCTGTTGAAAAATGAGATATGGGCCGCACATTGGACACCCCTGCTTTAAAATTATTATTTTCGAAGTATTCCGGTTGTAAAATAACTTGTTTTCACGACAAATGCATGACGGTAGATAACCACAGTGTATCCCAAAGGGCATCATCCACTCGTCTTTTTGAAGCACACTGAATAAATGCTGTAAAAATGTCAGAATTGAAGCATGGAGTTGCATCCCCTCGTAATAAACCAGCAGCGTGACGCTCTCTGCTCCTTGTTATCCCCCCAAAAAAACACCCCGGGGGGATTTGTCACCCGTGCCCATCTGACTTTGTAATCCTTCAAAGAAGGAGCACTCGAACAGAGCGCCGAACCCATTTAGGCAGGCAAAGGCTGCCTGATGCATGAATTCGGCAGAAGTAGTTTATTATTAAACTCCGTGTCCGCCAATCCACGAGGATCTACGTCCTTAAACGGCCGTGGTCTGGTCGTTGGCCTGTTAAGGTAAATATGTGGATGTTAGTCCATAGAGGGCTTCATAGAGGTCAACCGTTTTTTTATGCTCTACCTATGAAAATATTAAATTTATAATTATATTTCCATTCCTTTTTTCCGCAGTTTATATGAGTCCAAGGCGTTCCCAGACCAGCTGTGAGACATAGTCCCTACGAGGTCTGCATGTCTGTCCTGGACATGCCCGAAACACATCGCCAGGGAAGCGTCCAGGAGGCATCCGTAGTAGATGTCAGCTGGCTCCTCTCGACGTGAAGGAGAAGCGGCTTTACTCTCAGTCTCACCCGAATGACTGGGATCAGAGGGTGATCCCAGCCATCTTGCGGAGGAAACTCATTTCTGCCGCTTCTATTCGCAATCTTTTCCTTAGGGTCATTACCCAAAGCTTGTGACCATAGGTGAAGGTAGGAACGGAGACCGACCGGTAAATCGAGAGCTATCGGAGTCCGAGTCGCAGGGGCAGCAGTCTAAGCAGAGATGCCCAGAATTTCCTGTCCCCGGCCACGTTTTGTAGTTCTACGAGGGGTGGATACCGAGGCGTTCCCAGACCAGGTGTGAGACATAATCCCTCCTAGGTCTGCATGTCTGTCCTGGACATGCCGGAAACACCTCACAGGGGAGGCATCCAGGAGGCATCCGTAGTAGATGTCAGCTGGCTCGATAAATTAATTAGCGCCCCGGATACACGGTAATTCATATATGTTATTCCAATCATTTATGTTATGTTAATGAATATTTTTTTAACTGATAATAGAAGAAAGATTTATTCAACATATTTTTTTTCTTAACCCTTCTATAAAGTTGAGGGTCAATTTGACCCATTTCAGTTTTTGTGTTTATCAAAGTACTGGTTATCCTTTCTTTGTCTTGCTGAAATTCGGTGACTTTTCCTCATCTAAGGTCATGAACTGGTGTGTAAAATCTGGACACTTTGTTGTGTAGTGGAATGTCTTGCAGAGTTTGTATACAAATATGATGTTGCGGGTCATTTTGACCCAGACACTTTAATGTGGGTAAATAGCCAAAATAAACAAGTCTCTTCAATATACTTTTTACTTTGATGTAAAATTGTTTGTATTTTGATTGCCTCTGAGACCCAGAGCCAGGTGTGTGGAGAGAGGGAACTTTCTCACACTTGTCCTTGTCACTGTTCTCATGTCATCTCTTTGACAAACTCACCAAAAATGAGCTCCAGAAGGATGACATCTGAGGAGACAAGGACAAGTGTGAGGAAGTTCCCTCTCTTCACACTGGCTCTGGGTCTCAGAGACAATCAAAATACAAACAATTGTACATCAAAGTAAAAAGTACATCAAGGAGACATGTTTATTTTTGGATCTGAACAGCTATTTACCTACATTATAGTGCCTGGGTCAAAATGACTCGCAACATCATCTTTTTATACAAACTCTGCACAAACATTCCACTACACAACAAAGTGTCCAGATTTTCACACCAGTTCATGACCCCTAGATGAGGAAAAGTCACCAGATTTCAGCAAGAAAAAGAAAGGATAACCAGTACTTTGATTAACACAAAAACTGAAATGGGTCAAATTGACCCTTAACATAATACAATTAGAATAAAAAGTGTATTGAATGTCAGTTTTCCAAATGTATATATAACCTAAAATAAAATTGTTATTGGTTTAACCTGTTTTCTTGACTGTTTTGAGAACACTTACACAGTACGGGTCAAAACGACCCGCAACATAATCAATGTCATTTTTCCCCAACATAATACAAGGGTTAATGTCTCTATGTAGCATGGAGTTTATGTGCAAAAAACGGGCTGTAAAGGATCGATCGTAGAAACAACGCACATTGAAATGACGATTCTTGGCCCCACTGATAATAAAATAAACTAAAACTGTCTCCGTGCTGAAAAGACCAAGAAACAAGAAGGGACATCTTCTCCGCCAGCGAAGGGATTCAAGCTGACAAATGCATCAACAAATACGGGGTTGAAGGGCAGAAACCGATGAGTCGCGAGCGATGCGGAGATGGTGGTCCGACATGGAGGCGCTGTGTCAGAAGGTTCACGTGTCAGCGCTCGTCGCCATCACGATGCCAGGCGGCTGTCACTTCGGCTGCTCGTGTGGAGGTTGCCGTGGGAGACGAGGCGCGAGACTGCGAGTGTGAGCAGGACAGTCGTGTTTGGGCTCGAGTGCAAGTAGTGGTTAGGATGATCATGTCGGACCATGGGTGTCGAACTCAAGGCCCGCGACTTAATTTGAACACCTTGAAATGATATGTGTAAATAAAACACTTCTTATTTTCTCACTAAATGTAATAGATTTTTTTCATTTTGACAGAAAAAAATATACCGTATTTCCTTGAATTGCCGCCGGGGGCGCTAATTAGTTCAAAACTCACTCCGGCGTTTACCAAAGGCATGCGGTAAATTTAGGCCTGCGCTGATAAATTTGAGTGTGATGTAAGGATATCATCACGAAAAGCACATTTAATAAAAAAAATGTTATTATGGTCTTACCTTTACTTATAAATGAAGTCCATGCGCAGCTCCTTCTGATCCTTACCACTACTTCCTTGAATTGCCGCCGGGGCTCTAATTAATTTGAAACCTCTTCTCACTCCTGCACTCACCAAAGGCATGCGGTAAAGGTAAGCATGCACTAAATATTTTAAAACTTCTTCTCACTCCGGCACTTACCAAAGGCATGCAGTAAAAATTTGAGTGTGATGTAAGGATACCATCATAAAAAGCACATTTAATTATTTATTTTTTTTATTATGGTCTTACCTTTACTTATAAATGAAGTCCATGCCAGCTCCTTCAGATTAAAAGCATCAATAACTTTATAGAAGTCTTCCTTATCTTTCTTCAGTTTTAAAAGTCTCTCTGTCTCGACGGAGATCTTCCTTTACCTCCTGCTTCGATTGAAAGTCCAGTTTAGAAAAGTGTTTTATTTTAGATATGTAATCCTCCATGTTAAAAGTGAAAGCGAGAGGAAAAAATAAACGATCGCTGCTCACTCTTGCTTCTTCTGCAGCCGAGTAGTCGCAAGAAGGATCACTAGCGCCCTCTACCACCAGGAGGCGGGAGTCATTTAATGACTCATATTTGACACACACAGCTACGGTATAGTAATAAAACATAGCTGCTTGCTGGTCTTTATAGCATATTCAATAGCTTGGACCTTAAATCCTACTGAATAGCTCTTAATCTTTTTCCCTTTATGTGATTTCAAATTATCGAAATCAGCCTCCTGTATTTTGAAAATGATGATCCGTTGTGGTGAAGAAGGAGCTGAGCCGGAAGGCAAAGCTCTCAATTTACCGGTCGGTATACGTTCCCATCCTCACCTATGGTCATGAGCTTTGGGTCATGACCGAAAGGATAAGATCACGGGTACAAGCGGCCAAAATTAGTTGGCTCTCCCTTAGAGATAGGGTGAGAAGCTCTGACGACACTGTATCAAAAACCGACATCTATCTCTAAAGGATATCACCACATGGGCTCAGGAACACTTCAGAAAACCACTGTCACTAAATAGAGTTTGTCGCTACATCTGTATGTGCAAGATAAAGTTCTACTATGCAAAGCGAAAGCCATTTATCAACAACATCCAGAAACGCCGCGGGCTTCCCTGGCGGCGTTTCTAATAATCTTTGTGATTAACAACATGCTTTTATGTCATTTTACAAGGTAGTAAACTATAAGTAAGTTAGATATTTAGTTGTTATTGAATATGATTAAAGTCGAGAGTAAGATGAGTAATTCAGTATCAATATTGGAGTGGTCCCCTGGTCCCTTTGTAGTGGAAAAGTTGGGTTCTGAGGTCAAACAAGGTAAGAACCCCTTTTATAAACAACGATCCATTGGCTACAATCTGGCACATCAAAGGCCTACTGAAAGCCACTACTAGCGACCACACAGTCTGATACTTTATATATCAATGATGAAATATTAACATTGCAACACATGCCAATTTTAAATTTCGCGCCAAAGTATCCTGCTGAAACGTCGCGGTATGATGACGCGTGCGTGTGACGTCACGCATTGTGGAAGACATTTTGTTCCAGCACCGTTCCCAGCTATAAGTCGTCTGTTTTCATTGTATAATTCCACATTATTCTGGACATCTGTGTTGCTGAATCTTTTGCAATTTGTTCAATGAATAATGGAGACATCAAAGAAGAAAGCTGTAGGTGGGAAGCAGTGTATTGCGGCCGCCTTTAGCAACACAAACACAGCCGGTGTTTCATTGTTTACATTCCCGAAAGATAACGGCGAAGCTTTACTATGGAACAGAGCGGTCACGCGAACACGGTTGGATTGGACCACACACACACAAAGTACAGTGTATTATGCAGCCATCATTTCGAAAGATCGTGTTTCGAAGAGGGTCCCTTGCGAAGGGCAGAGATGGGCATCGCCACCACCCGTCGACTGGTGCTGAAGAAAGTTGTACAGGTACGACCATATAATCTCAATAAAACACTAGTAACACGATAAGCAGATAAGGAATTTTCCAGAATTATCCTAGTATCCTGAGAGCACCTCAGACTGTGGATGCTTTTAAAAAAGGCTTAAAACCCCATCTTTTTAAAAAAGCCTTTCTATAGACATGCATGCTGGTTGTAGCCTTTGGGCTGTTTCTAGTTTTATATTTTATTTATTTTTATTCTTACTATTTTTTTACACTGTGGCACTTTGAGGTTGTTTGCTCATTGTAAAGTGCTTTTTATAAATAAAATATATTATTATTATTAGTAGTAGTAGTAGTAAATTGTCTAATAACATCTGAATCGCTCCCACTGTATAGTCTTTTTTTTCTTTCTAGTCCTTCACTCTCACTTTCCTCATCCACAAATCTTACATCCTCGCTCAAATAAATGGGGAAATTGTCGCTTACTCGGTCCGAATCGCTCTCGCTGCTGGTGGCCATGATTATAAACAATGTGTGGCTGTGAGGAGCTCCACAACCCGTGACGTCACGCGCACATTGTCTGCTACTTCCAGTACAGGCAAGGCTTTTTTATTAGCGACCAAAAGTTGCGAACTTTATCGTGGATGTTCTCTACTAAATCCTTTCAGCAAAAATATGGCAATATGGCGAAATGATGAAGTATGACACATAGAATGGACCTGCTATCCCCGTTTGAATAAGAAAATCTCATTTCAGTAGGCCTTCAACATTTAATATGTCCATTAATGTACATTAATTTACTTTAAAGGAATTTTAATATATATCCATAAACAAGCTTGTTGCAGTTTTTAGTGGGATAGAAGAAAGTCAAGTTGGAGGAAAAGCGGTAGTTTATAAATGAAAGAATGTTTCTATGCGTCACGGTGGTTGGGTAGCACTGCTTTAACGCAGCAATCTGTATGTAACAGTTTGCCAGGTGTGTGTGTGAGGTGTCAAAACATGCAGCAACACCTCAGGTGTTTGAATTGTGCAGAAAGAGCTGTGAGTCTGGTTAAATATAGATGATATTTGTGTTGTTCCTGCTGGTGGAGGAGCGCAGATGTTCTAAACCTGCCTACGTTTTTGTGACGGGGCCCACACAGAACTCACATAAGAGATAAATGCATGAGATTGTAGGAGTAAACATACAAAAAACTCTCACTGACTGATGAGACATATTGATTTATTTGACATATTTTTGTTCCTTTTTCTTGTATTAAAAAAAGAAAACATGTCTGCTTCATAACCTATAAACAAGTGATTTAATCACTCATATTTTATTCATAATTAACATGTAAGCATTTTTATAATAGTATAAAAAAATTCTTATTGACACATTGATTTATTTTACATATTTTTTCTGTTTTTTTGTAAAAAAATGTAAGTATTACAAAAGACAACATGTCTGCTTCATAACCTATAAATAAGTGATTTAATCACTCATATTTTATTCATAAATAGCATGTAAGCATTTGTTATATTATTAAAAAATTCTCATTGACTGATGAGACATAATGATTTATTTTACATATTTTTGTTTATTTTTTTGTATTGAATAAAGAAAACATGTATGCTTCATAACCTATAAATAAGTGATTTAATCACTCATATTTTATTCATAAATAGCATGTAAGCATTTTTTATAAAATATTAAAACATTCTCATTGACTGATGAGACATATTGATTTATTTTACATATTTTTTCATTTTTTTTTGTTAATTTTTTAAGTATTAAAAAAAGAAAATATGTCTGCTTCATAACCTATAAACAAGTGATTTAATCACTCATATTTTATTCATAAATAGCATGTAAGCATTTTTTATAAAATATTAAAAAATTCTCATTGACTGATGAGACATATTGATTTATTTTACATATTTTTTCATTTTTTTTGTTAATTTTTTAAGTATTAAAAAAAGAAAATATGTCTGCTTCATAACCTATAAACAAGGGATTTAATCACTTATATTTTTTTCATAAATAGCATGTAAGCATTTTTTATAAAATATTAAAAAATTCTCATTGACTGATGAGACATATTGATTTATTTTACATATTTTTTCATTTTTTTTGTTAATTTTTTAAGTATTAAAAAAAGAAAACATGTCTGCTTCATAACCTATAAACAAGTGATTTAATCACTAATATTGTATTCATAAATAGCACGTCAGCATTTTTATAATATTATTAAAAAATTCTCACGGACTGATGAGACCTATTGATTTATTTTACATATTTTTTCTGTATTTTTGTTAATTTTTCAAGTATTAAAAAAACACGTCTGCTTCATAACCTATAAACAAATGATTTAATCTTGCATATATCCTTCATAAATAGCATGTAAGCATTTTTATAATATTATTGAAAAATTCTCACCGACTAATAAGACATATTGATTTATTTAAAAAAATTCTATATTTTTGTTGATTTTGTTAGTAATAAATAAAGAAAACATGTCTGCTTCATAACCTATAAAGTGACATAACAGAGTTTTAAAATTCATACTAAAGGATTTATGTTACAATTTATTTCTGTATTTTGGTTTATTTTGTTAGTATTAAATAAAGAAAATATGTCTGCTTCGTAACCTATAAAAAAGTGATTTAATCGTGCATATATCCTTCAAAAATAGTATATAAGCAATTTTATAATATTATCCAAAAATTCTCACTGTCTGATGAGACGTAACGATTTATTTTACAATGTTTGTCCGTTTTTTTTTTTCGTATTAAACAAATCATGTCTGCTTCATAACCTACAAACAAGTGATTTAATCGTTCATTTATCCTTCATAAATAGCATGCAAGCATTTGTATAATATTATTTAAAAATTCACACTGACTGATGAGACATATTGATTTATTTTACATATTTTTCTGTATTTTTGTTAATTTTTTTTGTATTAAGTAAAAAGAACATGTCTGCTCCATAACCTTTAAACAAGTGATTTAATTGTGCATATATCCTTCATAAATAGTATGTTAGTGTTTTTATAATATTATCCAAAAAATTCTCACTGACTGAGACGTATTGATTTTTTTTACATAATTTTTTTTTTTACTATTAAATAAAGAAAACGTGTCTGTTTCATAACCTATAAACAAATGATTTAATCATTCATATATCCTTTATAAATAGTATGTAAGCATATATATGTTATTAGAAAATATCACTTATGAGACATATTGATTTATTTTACATATTTTTCTCAATTTGTGTTAATTTTTTTTAGTATTAAATAAAGAAAACATGTCTGCTTCATAACCTATAAACAAGTGATTTAATCATGCATATATCCTTCATAAATAGTATGTAAGAATTTTTATAATGTTATTGAAAAATTCACACTAACTGATGAGACACAATGATTTATTTTAGATTTTTTTCAGTATTTTTGTTGATTTTGTTAGTATTAAATAAAGAAAACACGTCTGCTTCATAACCTATAAACAAGTGATTTCATCGTGCATATATCCTTCATAAATATTATGTTAGCATTTTTATAATATTCAAAAAATTCTCACTGACTGATGAGACATATTGATTTCATTTACATATATCTTCTCTATTTTGGTTTATTTTGTTAGTATTAAATAAAGAAAACATGTCTGCTCCATAACCTATAAAAAAGAGATTTAATCGTTCATATATCCTTCAAAAATAGTATATAAACATTTTTATAATATTATCCAAAAATTCACACTGACTGATGAGACATATTGATTTATTTTACATATTTTTCTGTATTTTTGTTAATTTTTTTTGTATTAAGTAAAAAGAACATGTCTGCTCCATAACCTTTAAACAAGTGATTTAATTGTGCATATATCCTTCATAAATAGTATGTTAGTGTTTTTATAATATTATCCAAAAAATTCTCACTGACTGAGACGTATTGATTTTTTTTACATAATTTTTTTTTTTTACTATTAAATAAAGAAAACGTGTCTGTTTCATAACCTATAAACACATGATTTAATCATTCATATATCCTTTATAAATAGTATGTAAGCATATATATGTTATTAGAAAATATCACTTATGAGACATATTGATTTATTTTACATATTTTTCTCAATTTGTGTTCATTTTTTTTAGTATTAAATAAAGAAAACATGTCTGCTTCATAACCTATAAACAAGTGATTTAATCATGCATATATCCTTCATAAATAGTATGTAAGAATTTTTATAATGTTATTGAAAAATTCACACTAACTGATGAGACACAATGATTTATTTTACATTTTTTTCAGTATTTTTGTTGATTTTGTTAGTATTAAATAAAGAAAACACGTCTGCTTCATAACCTATAAACAAGTGATTTCATCGTGCATATATCCTTCATAAATATTATGTTAGCATTTTTATAATATTCAAAAAATTCTCACTGACTGATGAGACATATTGATTTAATTTACATATATCTTCTCTATTTTGGTTTATTTTGTTAGTATTAAATAAAGAAAACATGTCTGCTCCATAACCTATAAAAAAGAGATTTAATCGTTCATATATCCTTCAAAAATAGTATATAAACATTTTTATAATATTATCCAAAAATTCACACTGACTGATGAGACATATTGATTTATTTTACATATTTTTCTGTATTTTTGTTCATTTCTTTTGTATTAAGTAAAAAGAACGTCTGCTCCATAACCTTTAAACAAGTGATTTAATTGTGCATATATCCTTCATAAATAGTATGTTAGTGTTTTTATAATATTATCCAAAAAATTCTCACTGACTGAGACGCATTGATTTTTTTTTAACATATATATTTTCTTTTTTTTAGTATTAAATAAAGAAAACATGTCTGCTTCATAACCTATAAACAAGTGATTTAATCATGCATATATCCTTCATAAATAGCCTTTAAGCATTTTTATAACATTATTTTAAAAAAATCTCACTCACTGATGAGACATGATTTATTTTACAATGTTTACTGTATTTTTGTTAATTTTGTTAGTATTAAATAAAGAAAACATGTCTGCTTCATAACCTATAAACAAGTGATTTAATTGTGCATATATCCTTCATAAATATTATGTAAGCATTCATATATTATTAAAATAATCTTACTGACTAAGGAGACATATTGATTTATTTTAAATGTTTTTCTGTATTTTTGTTGATTTTGTTAGTATTAAATAAAGAAAACACATTTGCTTCATAACCTATAAACAAGTGATTTAATCATGCAAATATCCTTCATAAAAAGCATGTAAGCATTTTTATAATATTATATATAAAAATCTCACTCACTGATGAGACATAATGATTTATTTTACAATGTTTACTGTATTTTTGTTCATTTTAAGTTACAAATAAGAAAACTGTCTACAAGTGCTTTAAACCTAATATTAAATATATTATCCATATGTAATGTTAAACATTTCAAAATAAAGTGCATATATTTCTATTGTAAGTCTGCAGCATGACTGGGTAATGACGGCAATTATCATTATTAACTCATGAAAACAGTCCTCATTTATACTGTAGGCCTCGTCTTGTGTTAAACTGCCATGTTTAAAATGCGTTCTCGCTGCTGAGTTTGCATGCTCACAACCCTGCAGAGGAAGTGGAGGCCTCCTTTGGCAAATGCGTCTAACAGGTGTTCCCCACTTCCACTTGTCAAAGCACATTAAGTTTGCCGTGCATCTGAGCTGCTTAGAAGAACAAACACGGCCAACGTGGCCTGCGGCATCAGCGCGAAAGTAGCGCTCTTCCTTCAGACGCAGCCAAAAGAGCTCCTTCATCGACGGAGGCAGGTAGAAGTTGATCTGGTCACAAAAGCCTGCTGTTGTGTTGCCATTTTACAAGGTGGATTAGAGAACATTCACCATTAAAGTCACGATGATCCAAATTCCCTTTAATGGATATTTTAACCTCATTAGCGTTCTTTTCCCTGTCGGATCTGACAATGATTCACACGCATAATCCACTCCCACGTCTTCATTATACAGCATTTATATCATTAATATGCTAATTTGTTCACGCTGCAACTGGTGGCACTCCCCTCGCCCGCCTTGCTGCCAAATGCACGCTTCATGAATATTTAACTGCTATATGGGCACATACACAATCTGTGGGCATTATGAAACATCAAATTACCAACCAGATGATAGCAATGATAAAAAAAAACTCTTTTATGTTATGCCGCGTCACACTATTCTGTTTTATGCCATGCTATATTATGTCATGTTATGCAATACTATGTTATGTTATGTCTACACTCTCCCATGCTATATTATGTCATGTTATGCAATACTATGTTATATTATGTCATGTTATGCAATACTATGTTATATTATGCAATACTATGTTATGTTATGTCATATTATGTTATGTCTACACTCTCCCATGCTATCTCCCGGTAACAGTTTGAGATGCTACCTCAGTAGAAGCATTTAAGTCTCACCGTAAAACTCATCTGTATACTCTAGCCTTTAAATAGACCTCCTTTTTAGACCAGTTGATCTGCCGCTTCTTTTCTTTTTTCTCCCATGTCCCTGCCCCCCTCCCTTGTGGAGGGGGTCCGGTCCGATGACCATGGATGAAGTACTGGCTGTCCAGAGTCGGGACCCAGGATGGACCGCTCGCCTGTGTATCGGTTAGGGACATCTCTACACTGCTGATCCGCCTCCGCTTGGGATGGTTTCCTGTGGACGGGACTCTCGCTGCTGTCTTGGATCCGCTTTGAACTTAACTCTCGCGGCTGTGTTGGAACCACTATGGATTGAACTTTCACAGTATCATGTTAGACCCGCTCCACATCCATTGCTTTCGGTCCCCTAGAGGGAGGGGGGGGGGATATTTGCCCACATCTGAGGTCCTCTCCAAGGTTTCTCATAGTCAGCATTGTCACTGGCGTCCCACTGGATGTGAATTCTCCCTGCCCACTGGGTGTGAGTTTTCCTTGCCCTTTTGTGGGTTCTTCCGAGGATGTCGTAGTCGTAATGGTTTGTACAGTCCTTTGAGACATTTGTGATTTAGGGCTATATAAATAAACATTGATTGATATTATGTCATGTTATGCAATACTATGTTATGTTACGTCACGTTATGTTATGTCTACACTCTCCTATGCTGTATTATGTCATGTTTTGCCATGCTATGTAATACTATGCTATGTTATATCATGTTATGTTATGTGTACACTAGGGCTGTCCCGATCCGATATTTGGATCGGATCTGCCGCCGATATTTGCCAAAAAATGCGTATCGGCAAGGAATGGGAAAATGCCGATCCAGATCCAGTTTTTTAAAAAATTCTGGTCCGTGTTTTACGACACATCGATTTAAAAAATACATTCCACTTTTATGCTGCTCCTTAATTTTGGTTCCGCATTTTCCAGCACACCTTCAAGACATCCACAGGTCTGTGTGCTAACCGTTAAGACGGCCATGTGAATTACAAGCTACGGTAAAAATGTCAGCTGTGTGGGATTATTTTACCCTACAAAACGAAAAAGATGAAGAGGTGGAGTGCAAAACATGCCACAGTAAAGTCAAGCGTGGTGGTAAAGTTGTAAGACATTTTAATGACTCTTGAGAGTGAGAGGCTTTTTAGCACAGCCTCACTTATCATAGATGAACAAAGGAGCAGGCTGACACCTGAGCATCTTGAAGTGCTCGTCTTTGTTAGAAAGAATCTCCTCATTAAGCTTGGACTTCAAATGTTGGCCCCCCCTGACTGGGGCAAACAATTGAAGGGAGTGAGTAGATGTTTTTTTTTTTTTTAAGTTTACACTTTTTCAAGAGCAAGTATTGATGCTGAGTTATAGACATTTTATCCTACTCAGGTTGTATGTGTGTTTTGCTTTTTTAAATAATGTTTACAGCATTATTTGCACTTTATACAGTTCACTTTTTTTTACCGTTTAATGATGCCATTTCTGTTTGTCATGTATAATTTTGTCTATTTTGTGTTTATCCTTGAATACCAACCATTGTGTATTATTCAAATTCACCTAATTCAGCTGGCTAGTTGTTATCAAGAGTAGTAAAACCCTTTTCAACATGAATCTGACAACTAAGTAGACTAAATAACTTTAAACTTTAATACATGCTCGGATAGGCCAGTATCGGCCGGTATCGATATAGGATCGGATTTGCAAAAACAACATCAGTATCGGATCGGAAGTGCAAAAACCTGGATCGGGACATCCCTAGTCTACACTATGCCATGCTATCTAATACTATATTATGTTATGTCTATAGTGTATTATGTTATGCTATTATGTTTTGTTATGCCACACTATATTATGGTATGTCATGTAATATTGTGTTATGCTGTTATGCCATGGCACTCCATTCTATGTTACTATTTTACGTCATGTAATTTTGTTATGTTATGCTGGGCTATATTATGTCATGCTATGTTATATCATGCTATGTTATGTTATGTTATGCCATGTCACTCTATGCAATGTTACTATTCTACACCATGTTATGTAATGTTGTTATGCTATGTTATATTACAAACCGCGTTTCCATGTCAGTTGGGAAATTGTGTTAGATGTAAATATAAACAGAATACAATGATTTGCAAATCATTTTCAACCCATATTCAGTTGAATATGCTACAAAGACAACATATTTGATGTTCAAACTGATAAACTTTATTTTTTATTTTTTTTGCAAATAATCATTAACTTAGAATTTCATGGCTGCAACACGTGCCAAAGTAGTTGGGAAAGGGCATGTTCACCACTGTGTTACATCACCTTTTCTTTTAACAACACTCAATAAACGTTTGGGAACTGAGGAAACTAATTGTTGAAGCTTTGAAAGTAGAATTATTTCTAATTCTTGTTTTATGTAGAACTTTAGTCATTCAACAGTCCGTTGTCATATTTTAACACTTCATAATGCGCCACACATTTTCGATGGGAGACATGTCTAGACTGCAGGCGGCCAGGAAAGTACCCGCACTCTTTTTTTACGGAGCCACGCTGTTGTAACACTTGTCTTGCTGAAATAAGCAGGGGCGTCCATGATAACATTGCTTGGATGACAACATATGTTGCTCCAAAACCTGTATGGACCTTTCAGCATGAATGGTGCCTTCACAGATGTGTAAGTTACCCATGCCTTGGGCACTAATACACCCCCATACCATCACACATGCTAGCTTTTCAACTTTGCGCCTATAACAATCCGGATGGTTATTTTCCTCTTTGTTCTGGAGGACACCACGTCCTCTGTTTCCAAATATAATTTGAAATTTGGACTCGTCAGACCACTTTTCCACTTTGCATCAGTCCATCTTAGAAGACCTCGGGCCCAGCCAAGCCAGCGGGGTTCCTTGGTGTTGTTGATAAATGGGTTTTGCTTTGCATAGTAGAGTTTTAACTTGCACTTACAGATGTAGCGACTAATTGTAGTTACTGACAGTGGTTTTATGAAGTGTTCCTGAGCCCATGTGGTGATATCCTTTACACACTGATGTCGGTTTTTGAAGCAGTACCGCCTGAGGGTTCAAAGGTCCGTAATATCATCGCTTACGTGCAGTGATTTCTCCAGATTCGCTGAACATTTTGATGATTTTACGGACCGTAGATGGTAAAATCTCTAAATTCCTTGCAATAGCTCGTTGAGAAATGTTGTTCTAAAACTGTTCGACAATTTGCTTACAAAGTGGTGACCCTCACCCCATCCTTGTTTGTGAATTACTTAGCATTTCATGGAAGCTGCTTTTATACCCAATCATGGCACCCACCTGTTCCCAATTAGCCTGCACACCTGTGGGATGTTCCAAATAAGTATTTGATGAGCATTCCTCAACTTTATCAGTATTTATTGCCACCTTTCCCAACTTCTTTGTCACATGTTGCTGGCATCAAATTCTAAAGTTAATGATTATTTGCACAAAAAAGAATGTTTGTCAGTTTGAACATCAAATATGTTGTCTTTGTAGCATATTCAACTGAATATGGGTTGAAAATGATTTGTATTCTGTTTATATTTACATCTAACACAATTTCCCAACTCATATGGAAACGGGGTTTGTATGTTCATGGCTCATAAGAAGACAATAATGGTGAAATGCAGAAGAAAGTCACATTCCAGTGCATCACGTTCACAAATGCCCAGCTCGAGCCGCCAGAAAAAGAAGTAGTACTTCTCTCCCACAGTTACAACAAACAGAACTGAAATTCATGACCGACAAAATAACATCAAACTCCTCCACTTCCTCACGGGCTCCGTGCGTGTTCATTGGCCACGTTCCCTTCGCTCAAGACCTGACACGTAGCGCCGCCAAACCGCCGGAAGGTTACTTTTAGTTTAGGGTTTGTGACTTTAAAATAAATAAAAAAAACACGTTCCCTGTTCCAAAACCAAAACTAGCTGAGCTATGCTTTGTCTTCGCCAAACGCTGCGAACACTGTTTCCCAGATCAAAGGCCTCTGGGCGATTATCTCGCCCGGCGTGGCTTTGGAGGGAGCAAGAATGCGTACCACATCTGTCGTCGTCTCGTGGGTTCAAAGCGACCAGGCGGCCATTGTGGTCGGCGGCGGGAGGACGTACTCTCCAATCTTTACGTTGGACAACAGGAGTTTAGAATAGAATAGAGCAGGGGTAGAGAACCTATGGCTCTAGAGCCAGATGTGGCTCTTTTGATGACTGCATCTGGCTCTCAGATAAATCAATCAATCAATCAATGTTTATTTATATAGCCCCAAATCACAAATGTCTCAAAGGACTGCACAAATCATTACGACTACAACATCCTCGGAAGAACCCACAAAAGGGCAAGGAAAACTCACACCCAGTGGGCAGGGAGAATTCACATTCAGTGGGACGCCAGTGACAATGCTGACTATGAGAAACCTTGGAGAGGACCTCAGATGTGGGCAACCCCCCCCCTCTAGGGGACCGAAAGCAATGGATGTCGAGCGGGTCTAACATGATACTGTGAAAGTTCAATCCATAGTGGCTCCAAGACAGCAGTGAGAGTCCCGTCCACAGGAAACCATCTCAAGCGGATCAGCTGACATTGCTTAACGCGATAATTACGAATAATTTCGCTGGTAATCACAGTGCTAAAAAATAACATGCAAAATATAAAACATGCTCATGCATTAAAATCCATCCATCCGTTTTCTACCGCACCCGTTCAAGAAGTCGCATTAATGGTAAGAAGTATCTTATGTCACGATGGGGGGGTCGTTCTCCCAGGAAGGCAGACGGACTACTCGGGACATGGCATTTAGGTAAAAACATGATTTAATTTAATCTAAAAAAAAGATACAAACAAAAATCGCTCACAGTGGAGGCACAACTTGGGCTAAAAAACAAAGCTAACGCATAAACAGAGTATGAACATAAATCAAACAAAACTTACTTGGCATGGCATGAAGCACGAAACTATGGCAAGGCATGAAACAAGTCAGCACAGGGCGACTGACTGGCAAAGACAAGCTTAAATACTGCCTCTGATTAGTGCTCAGAAAGCAGGTGAGCGGGCATTTTGTCCACCAGAGACAGGTGGACAAAATGAGTAACCAAGGAAACCAGACAAAGGAGTGGAAAAAACAGGAACTTAAAGAGTCCAAAGGACAAACAGCACATGGCCAAACAAAAACATGATCAACAGACATGACATTTGATTTATTATTGGTTAGCTTCAGAATAACAATGTTATTAAAAAGAATAAGGGACTTATTATACTCTAAAAATGTTGGTCTTACTTAAAAATGCACACATTTAGTTGTATTCAGTGTTAAAAAATATGATATGGCTCTCACGGAAATACATTTTGAAATATTTGGCTTTCATGGCTCTCTCAGCCAAAAAGGTTCCCGACCCCTGATATAGACATGAGTGCGCTTCAAAAGTACAAAACCAGTGAAGTTGGCACATTGTGTAAATGGTAAATAACAACAGAATACAATGATTTACAAATCCTTTTCAACTTATGTTCAATTGAACAGACTGCAAAGTGTCCTGGGCATGACGTTAAAGTGGAGGCTCCTCTATGGGGTCTTGGGGCACTAGGAGGTTAACCCCTTTACTACTGTTACCCCCAGGTGGCCCTCGGTAAAGACCGAGTACCTGACTGCCCCCTAGCCGGGTGAAGACCTTCACGGCGGAGCAGGCGGAAAACGGTATATTTTAAGAACTACAAAAACACCTGGATGGCGGAAGAAGGCTGCAGCAAAAAAGTGTCCCCAGTCATCTTGGACTCCATGCCACTGGACCCTGACCCGATTCTATCAAGGATCGTGTGGTGACTGCCTGTGCACCAGTCTGCCCACGTTAAACTAAGTCACTAAGTCACGCACAGGGATTCTCCATAAAGGGATACACCCCTACCAGGGGGATCGTTCGAGTGATCGCCGATGATAGACTGCAAAGACAAGATACTTAACGTTCGAACTGGAAAACTTTGCAATTTTTTGCGAATATTAGCTCATTTGGAATTCGAGGCCTGCAACATGTTTCAAAGAAGTGGCAAAAAAGACCGATTATTACAACTGCTGTCCGGTTGTTATATTTTATTCTATTATATATGTCTGAGTCTCATATTGGCAAATATGACAATAAGTTGCTTTTAGAGATTCAAGTCCAAGACATTGGATGGCACTAGTGTATAGATTATGTTTTTTTTGTTGCGCCCTAAAAAGTGTAAATACTGTAAAGTGGATCTTAGCTGTAGTTGTAGTCTTGTCCAACAGTTTTAGAACAACATTTCTCAACGAGCTATTGCAAGGAATTTAGGGATTTCACCATCTACGGTCCGTAATACCATCAAAAGGTTCCGAAAATCAGAAGAAATCACTGCACGTAAGCTATGATATTACGGGCCTTCAATCCCTCAGGTGGTACTGCATCAAAAACCGACATCTGTGTAAAGGATATCACCACATGGGCTCAGGAACACTTAAAAAAAACTGGAGTCAGTAACCACAGTTTGTCATTACATCTGTAAGTACAAATTAAAACTCTACTATGCAAAGCCAAAGCCATTTATCAACAACACTCAGAAATGCCACCGGCTTCGCTGGGCCTGAGCACATATAAGATGAACTGATGCAAAGTGGTCTGACGAGTCCACATTTCAAATTGTTTTTGGAAACTGTGGACGTCGTGTCCTCCGGACCAAAGAGGAAAAGAACCATCTGGATTGTTATAGGCGCAAAGTGGAAAAGCCAGCATGTGTGATGGTATGGGGGTGTATTAGTGCCCAAGGCATGGGTAACTTACACATCTGTGAAGGCACCATTAATGCTGAAAGGTACATACAGGTTTTGGAGCAACATATGTTGTCATCCAAGCAAGGTTATCATGGGCGCCCCTGCTTATTTCAGCAAGACAATGCCAAGCCACGTGTTACAACCACGTGGCTTCATAGTAAAAGTGTGTGGGTAAGATCCATCCATCCATTTTCTCTACCGCTTATTCCCTTTTGGAGTCGCTGGCGCTTATCTCAGCTACAATCGGGCGGAAGGCGGGGTACACCCTGGACAAGTCGCCACCTTATCACAGGGCCAACACAGATAGACAGACTACATTCACACTCACACACTAGGGCCAAATTCTCAGTTAATGATGACTTACTTGCACAACAAACTTAGATGTCTCAGTTGGAACATTAAATATCTTGTTTTTGCAGTCTAATTAATTTAATTAAATATACCGTATTTCCTTGAATTGCCGCCGGGGCGCTAATTAATTTAAAACATCTTCTCACTCCTGCACTCACCAAAGGCATGCGGTAAAGGTAAGCATGCACTAAATATTTTAAAGCTTCTTCTCACTCCGGCACTTACCAGAGGCATGCAGTAAAAATTTGAGTGTGATGTAAGGATACCATCATAAAAAGCACATTTAATTATTTTTATTTTTTTAGTCTCGTCTTACCTTCACTTATAAATGAAGTCCATGCCAGCTCCTTCAGATTAAAAGCATCAATAACTTTATAGAAGTCTTTCTTATCTCGCGACTGTGTTGTATCCATTGTGGATTGAACTTTCACAGTATCATGTTAGATCCGCTCGACATCCATTGCTTTCCTCCTCTCTAAGGTTCTCATAGTCATCATTGTCACCGACGTCCCACTGGGTCATTATTGTCACCAATGTCCCACTGGGTGTGAGTTTTCCTACCGAGGATGTCGTGGTGGTTTGTGCAGCCCTTTGAGACACTAGTGATTTAGGGCTATATAAGTAAACATTGATTGATTGATTGATTGATCTTTCTTCAGTTTTAAAAGTCTCTCTGTCTCGATGGAGATCTTCCTTTATTACCTCCTGCTTCGATTGAAAGTCCAGTTTAGAAAACTGCTATCAGACCGCTGCTATCAGTTAGCTCGGCTCCTGAAGTGCGGGCGACGACAAAATTATCCTCGGACAACTCCCCCTCCCGTTCTGCTCCGTGGGTGATCTCTTTATCCCACCGCTGCCACTATGAAGTGTTATTGTATGAATAATACACTGGGTATTTAGGACTGGAACATGCTTTATTTCAGCCCGGTTGTTTACATAGCCAGCATAGGAGTGTTACATCCTAAAAGGTCCGTCGTGCACCCCCGCCTCATATCCGTCCCCGCACATATCACGTCACTCATTGTCACTTCTTCTGCAGCCGCAAGAAGGATCACTAGCGCCCTCTACCACCAAGAGGCGGGAGTCATTTAATGACTCATATTTGACACACGCAGCTATGTTATATTAATAAATCATAGCTGCTTACTGTTCTTTTTAGCACAGTAATTTCAAAAGGGTTAAAAACAATAAAAATCAGTTCCCAGTGGCTTGTATTTTTTGAAGTTTTTTTCCAAAATTTACCGGTCTTGGAATATCCCTAAATAAAGCTTTAAAGTGCCTTATTTTCGCTCTCTGCGAAGACACTGGCCATTTCCCTGTGACGTCACACAGTGCTGCCAATGTAAACAAACAATGGGAATACCACAGCAAGATATAGCGACATTAGCTCGGATTCAAACTCGGATTTCAGCGACTTAAGCGATTCAACAGATTATGCATGTATTGAAACAGATGGTTGGAGTATGAAAGTATTGAAGAAACTGAAGCTATTGAGCGAATAGCTATTGACGCTATTCATAGCCATAGAATGGCCGAATAGCTGCGTTAGCATCGCCGGTAAAATGTGCGGACCAAACGATCAGGACTTTCGCATCTCTTGACACTGGAGCAACTTAAATCCGTCGATTGGTAAGTGTTTGTTTCGCATTAAATGTGGGTGGAAGGAAACGTAATATAGTTGCAAATGCATCTGCAGGTTATCCATACATCTCTGTGCCATGTCTGCTTTAGCACCGCCGGTAAATAGCATGTTAGCATCGATTAGTGTAGCATGTTAGCATCGATTAGCTGGCAGTCAACATCAACAAAACTCACCTTTGTGATTTCGTTGACTTTATCGTTGCAAATGCATCTGCAGGTTATCCATACATCTCTGTGCCATGTCTGTCTTAGCATCGCCGGTCAAATGTGAAGACACTCTGGCACATTCAATGGGGGTCTGGCGGCAGATTTCTTGCCAGTGGTGCAACTTGAATCCCTCCCTGTTAGTGTTGTTACACCCTCCGACAACACACCCACGAGGCATGATGTCTCCAAGGTTCCAAAAAATAGTCAAAAAAACGGAAAATAACAGAGCTGAGACCCAATGTTTACAATGTGTTGAAAATGAAAATGGTGGGTGTGTTACCTCGGCGACGTCACATTCTGACGTCATCGCCTCCAGCGCGATAATCAGAAAGGTGTTTAATTCGCCAAAATTCACCCATTTAGAGTTCGGAAGTCGGTTAAAAAAATAGATGGTCTTTTTTCTGCACCATCAAGGTATATATTGACGCTTACATAGGTCTGCTGATAATGTTCCTCTTTAAATCCCACTGAAAAGGATGCCTTGACATGGTCACATCGGTGCGGCGTCTTCAGTAATGCGGACGTTGTACCGATCCGTTGTGGTGAAGAAGGAGCTGAGCCGGAAGGCAAAGCTCTCAATTTACCGGTCGATCTACGTTCCCATCCTCACCTATGGTCATGAGCTTTGGGTCATGACCGAAAGGATAAGATCACGGGTACAAGCGGCCCAAATGAGTTTGGGTCTCTCCCTTAGAGATAGGGTGAGAAGCTCTGCCATCCGGGAGGAACTCAAAGTAAAGCCGCTGCTCCTCCACATGGAGAGGAGCCAGATGAGGTGGTTCGGGCATCTGGTCAGGATGCCACCCGAACGCCTCCCTAGGGAGGTGTTTAGGGCACGTCCAACCGCTAGGAGGCCACGGGGAAGACCCAGGACACGTAGGGAAGACTATGTCTCCCGGCTGGCCTGGGAACGCCTCGGGATCCCCCGGGAAGAGCTGGACGAAGTGGCTGGGGAAAGGCAAATCTGGGTTTCCCTGCTTAGGTTGTTGCCCCCGCGACCCGACCTCGAATAAGCGGAAGAAGATGGATGGATGGATGGATGGATGGACATGGTCACAGAGGGACTGGGGATCGAACCCGCAACCACCAGGTCGGGGTCTGACCACACTACCAACCTGAGTGATGCTAATGGTAAAGAGTCTTTCTTACGTCCCGGTGTGCACAAACTACATGCGGTCGAATCCCCTTCTAAAAAAATATTTATATAAAAGAGTTTTGCAAAAAGAAAACAGTACGGTGCATCCCTAGAAAGTAGAGAGTCAGCTCTGCAGATGTTGGCGCGGAGAAGACTGTCATCCAACTTGGCACACGGGAGGGGGAAAATGCACACAGCAACAGGCGAGGAGGAATAGGCGGCACACAAAAGCTAAACTCGGAGGACTGGTGGAGTGGAACGGGCTTTCATTTGGTCTCCTTCAATGCCAGCTGCCTGGATTTTGTTTTTTCTTTCTTCCCTTATCTCTGCACTGGGAGATAGCGACCTGGCCGCCTTGGCCCAAGACCCTCCATCAACAATATGTGTTACATCTTTGGTGGCAATAGGAACGTTAAAGTTAAAGTTCCTATGATTGTCACAAACACACAAGATGTGGCGAAATTATACTACGTTAAAGGGGAACATTATCAGCAGACCTATGCAAGCGTCAATATATACCTTGATGGTGCAGAAAAAAGACCATCTATTTTTTTAACCAATTTCCGAACTCTAAATGGGTAAATTTTGCCGAATTAAACGCCTTTCTGTTTATCGCTCTTTTTGCAAAGACGTCAGAACGTGACGTCACCGAGGTAATACAGCCGCCATTTTCATTTCCTCGAACACATTGCAAACACCGGGTCTCAGCTCTGTTATTTTCCGTTTTTTCGACTATTTTTTGGAACTTTGGAGACATCATGCCTCGTGGGTGTGTTGTCGGAGGGTGTAACAACACTAACAGGGAGGGATTCAAGTTGCACCACTGGCCCCAAGATGCCAAAGTAGACATTTTACCGGCGATATATATATATATATATATATATATATATATATATATATATATATATATATATATATATGTATATATATATATATATATATATATATATATATATATATATATATATATATATATATAAAATAAGTACTTGAATTTCAGTGTTCATTTATTTACACATATACACACACATAACACTACTATCTACTCATTGTTGAGTTAAGGGTTGAATTGTCCATCCTTGTTCTATTCTCTGTCACTATTTTTCTAACCATGCTGAACACCCTCTCTGATGATGCATTGCTGTGTGGCACGCACTAAAGTGCTTTCATCAAATGCACTAGAGTCTGGAATCTTCCGTCTTCGTCTCCTTGTTGTGTGCGCAGTTGTGCACTGCACTCTCTAAAAGCCGTAGATGTTATCGTCACATATGCATGTACAGTAGATGGCAGTATTGTCCTGTTTAAGAGTGTCTCAACATTGCTGTTTACGGCAGACAAACTGCTTTACGGTAGACGAAAACGTGACTGCTGTTGTTGTGTGTTGTTACCGCACTGGGAGGAAGTTAATGAAACTGCCCACTTAAGAAACCAAGAACTCACCCTCGATCATTCTACAGTTATAACGTCATTGGGCAGACACGCTCTTTATATTGTGCGAAAGCGGACGTGAAAACAGGCTGTCCTCACTCCGGTCCGCATGGAGCTGGAGGGGGCGTGGCCTCCAGCTCCGCATGAATTTCGGGAGATTTTAATCCGGGAGAGTTGGCAAGTATGACTGCCACATTCTGAAGCGTGATAACGAGCACAAACACACCTCTGGGATGGCAACTGCCTACGCCACACATCTGCCTCGGTCTCTTTCCCGCCCAGCTGTTACAGGTAGGCGGGCCAATCAGAAACAATTTGACTCACGGCACCTTCTTCGCATCCTTTCATAGAGTGGGCGGGATCGACCCCTAGCTGCACCTCAGCAAAAACACATTTGCATAAAAGTTGATGGCATATCGAAAAGCCACAGTTGGCGCTTGCCCAGAAGATAAACATGTTGTACTGTACGCCAATAAGGACTGCTCATAAGTGAATGGAGGGAGGGTAGGGCACCTTGAAAGATGACGGTAAATTTGTGTTGCTGGGAGTAAAATGTGTGCTGAAAATGTATATTTAATAAATACAACTTTAAATTTTCCATCCATTTGGATGGATGGACAACTTAAAATGTTTGATATTTCAAGCTTCATTGAACACTGGGGAAATAGCATTTGTTGCAGGTCCCTTACATGAGACTTTATTAGGGTGAGAAATTTTGCCTGACGATGTATTCAGGCAAATATTCAAACAATATCCTTACCAAAGTAATCAGAATTGGACATCCTACCGTATAAAGCAGGGGTGCCCACACTTTTTCTGCAGGCGAGCTACTTTTCAATTGACCAACTGGAGGGGATTTACCTCATTTATATATATCATTTATATTTATTTATTTATGAAAGAGACATTTTTGTAAACAAGTTAAATGTGTTTAATGATAATACAAGCATGTGTAACACATATAGATGTCTTTCTTTCACAAAGACAAGAATATAAGTTGGTGTATTACCTGATTCTGATGACTTGCATTGATTGGAATCAGACAGTAATGATGATAACGCCCACATTTTCAAATGGAGGAGAAAAAAAGTTGTCCTTTCTGTACAATACCACATGAAAGTGGTTGGTTTTTGGCATCTCATTCATCCAGCTTCCATACACTTTACAAGAAAAACATTGGCGGCAAATTCCGTAGCTTGCTTGATTGACATTCACGGCACCCGAGGGTCTTGTGAGATGACGCTGGCTGCTGCCAGTTCATTATTATGAAAAAATGACAGAGAGGAAGGCCAGAAACACTTTTTATTTCAACAGACTTTCGCGCCGTCCCTTCCGTCAAAACTCTAAAGGCCGACTGCACATTTCCTATCTTCACAATAAAAGCCCTGCTTCATGCTGCCTGCGCTAACAAAATAAGAGTCTCGGAAAGCTGGCGTGCACAAGTGATGTGCACGCCAGCTTTCTGAGGGATCGCTTGTGCACGCCAGTTTTCCGAGACTCTGTATTTAGTTAGCGCAGGCAGCATGAAGCAAGGCTTTTATTGTGAAGATAGGAAATGGGCAGTCGGCCTTTAGAGTTTTGACGGAAGGTACGGCGCGAGAGTCTGTTGAAATAAAAAGTGTTTCTTGCCTTCCTCTCGGTCATATTTTCATAATAATGATCTTGCAGCAGCCAGCGTCATCTCACAAGACCCTCGGGTGCCGTGAATGTCATTTAAGTGACGTCTTGGTGAAGATTGATGATCACTCATTTTTAGCTCTATTTTTTTTTAAAAGCCTGGCTGGAGATCGACTGACACACCCCCCGCGGTCGACTGGTAGCTCGCGATCGACGTAATGGGCACCCCTGGTATAAAGTAAAAGTCAAAGTTAAAGTACCAATTAGGGATGCACCGATTAATCGGTAACCGAATATATTCGGCCGAATATGGCAAAAAAAGCCACATTCGGCCTTCGGTGGAATGAGTTAAGAACAAGGCCGAATAGTGGCGTGTGATGCAATTTTTTGACGCGGTGACGCAATCAACGAACATGCAGTGACGTTGGGATATGTTGTGTACCTGTATAAGTGTATGAGGTTACAAGCACACACTTATTGAGATTTACTTGAGCCTTCTGTTGACATTATTAGCCTGTTGTGTAGGTTACCTGTATAAGTGTATGAGGTTACAAGCACACACTTATTGAGATTTACTTGAGCCTTCTGTTTACATTATTAGCCTGTTGTGTAGGTTACCTGTATAAGTGTATGAGGTTACAAGCACACACTTATTGAGATTTACTTGAGCCTTCTGTTTACATTATTAGCCTGTTGTGTAGGCTACCTGTATAAGTGTATGAGGTTACAAGCACACACTTATTGAGATTTAGTGGGGCCTCTGTTTACATTATTAGCCTGTTGTGTAGGCTACCTGTATAAGTGTATGAGGTTACAAGCACACACTTATTGAGATTTACTTGAGCCTTCTGTTTACATTATTAGCCTGTTGTGTAGGCTACCTGTATAAGTGTATGAGGTTACAAGCACACACTTAATTGAGATTTAGTGGGGCCTCTGTTTACATTATTAGCCTGTTGTGTAGGCTACCTGTATAAGTGTATGAGGTTACAAGCACACACTTATTGAGATTTACTTGAGCCTTCTGTTTACATTATTAGCCTGTTGTGTAGGCTACCTGTATAAGTGTATGAGGTTACATGCACACACTTATTGAGATTTACTTGAGCCTTCTGTTTACATTATTAGCCTGTTGTGTAGGCTACCTGTATAAGTGTATGAGGTTACATGCACACACTTATTGAGATTTAGTGGGGCCTCTGTTTACATTATTAGCCTGTTGTGTAGGCTACCTGTATAAGTGTATGAGGTTACAAGCACACACTTAATGAGATTTAGTGGGGCCTCTGTTTACATTATTAGCCTGTTGTGTAGGCTACCTGTATAAGTGTATGAGGTTACAAGCACACACTTATTGAGATTTACTTGAGCCTTCTGTTTACATTATTAGCATATCTACTGTGGCTAAGCAGACTTTTGCCAAAAGGACAATAATTCATTTGTTGTGGGTTTATCCACTTTAATGCACTTTATTTTTTTTTGGAATGCATGTTTTGTTTGAAGGCCTAATATAAATGAAAAACTTTGTGCTTTTTTTGAAAAGCTAAGGCTACTGGATTATTAAAAAAATGTCAATATTCAATAAAAAAATTACTTTATTTGAAAAACATGTCTAAATATTTATTCTAGGCTATTTATGCAATATATTCGGCCAAGCGTTTAAATTTTATTCGGCTTCGGCCACACATTTTCATTTCGGTGCATCCCTAGTACCAATGATTGTCACAAACATACTAGATGAGGCGAAATGTATTCTCTGCATTTGACCCCCTGGGAAGTGAGGGGAGCAGTGAGCAGCAGCGGGGGCCACGCCCGGCAATCATTTATGGTGATTTAACCCCCAATTCCAACCCTTAATGCTGACTCTCAAGCAGGGAGGTAACGGGTCCTATTTTTATAGTCTTTGGTAAGACTCGGCCGGGATTTGAACTCATGACCTACCGATCTCAGGGCAGACACTCTAACCCATGGCTGTCAAACTCTGGCCTGTGGGCCAAATTTGGCCCGCTGTGTAATTTCATTTGGCCCTTGAGGCAATAATAAATTAACATTAGAGCTGGCCCGCCGGGATTATGCAGTGGCGGTGCCGCTTTTTTCACCGCATTCAACGCTAATTCTCATACTTGCCAACCCTCCCGATTTTTCCAGGAGAATCCCGAATTTCCGAAAATCTCCCCGGGCAACCGTTCTCCCGAATTTCCACCCGGACAACAATATTGGGGGCGTGCCTTAAAGGTAATGCTTTTAGCATCCTCTACAACCCGTCGTCACGTCCGCTTTTCTTCATACAAACAGCGTGCCAGCCCAGTCACGTAATAAATGCGGCTTCTACACACACACAAGTGAAAGCAAGGCATACTTGGTCAACAGCCATACAGGTCACACTGAGGGTGGCCGTATAAACAACTTTAACACTGTTACACCACACTGTGAACCCACACCAAACAAGGTTGATGAACACATTTCGGGGGAACATCCGCACCGTAACACAACATAAACACAACAGAACAAATACCCAGAATCCCTTGCAGCATTAACTCTTCCGGGATGCTACAATATACACCCCCGCTACCAACAAAACTGGATTTTGCATGTCACTATAATGTTATATAAGCCTTGCTAGTTCAATATTCAATGCAAAACTTGTTTGGGTCCCTATTAAAAGGTTACGTTGTTCAACTTTGGCCCCTCGGCTTTGTTCAGTTTAGAATTTTGGCCCACTCTGTATTTGAGTTTGACACCCCTATAATAAAGTGGTCTGAGATGATCCAATCGTCATTTGGAATAGTCCATTATACAATCCTCTAACCCAGGGCTGTTCAACTACAAAATGAAGAAGGCCGGAGATTCCAAAGCCGGCAACCTGAGGGTTCCTGGTTAAATCCCCACCTTCTACCGACCTCATCACGTCCGTTGTGTCCTTGAGCAAGACACTTCACCCTTGCTCCTGCTGGATGGTGGTTAGGGCCTTGCATGTCATCTCCCGCCATATATATATATATATATATATATATATATATATATATATACATATATATATACATATATATTTCCATCCATCCAAAATTTAATAAAAGAAGAAATAAATATATAATTGTTTTAGTTACATTGTAAAACTTACAAACTTAGACTTAAATTTAGATTAAGACAAACTTTATTTATCCACAAGGGAAATTGTTCCACACAGTAACTCACTTACAAAGGATGGAAAGGATAATGCGGGTATATCCATCCATCCATCCATCCATCCTCTTCCGCTTATCCAAGGTCGGGTCGCGGGGGCAACAGCCTAAGCAGGGAAGCCCAGACTTCCCTCTCCCCAGCCACTTGGTCTAGCTCTTCCCGGGGGATCCCGAGGCGTTCCCAGGCCAGCCGGGAGACATAGTCTTCCCAACGTGTCCTGGGTCTTCCCCGTGGCCTCCTACCGGTTGGGCGTGCCCTAAAGACCTCCCTCGGGAGGCGTTTAGGGCACGCCCAAAGGGCTGCACAAACCACCACGACATCCTCGGTAGAGCCCACATAAGGGCAAGGAAAAACTCACCCCAGTGGGAACTCGACAATGATGACTATGAGAAACCTTGGAGAGGACCGCATATGTGGGCAAACACCCCCCCCCCAGGGGACTGAAAGCAGTGGATGTCGAGTGGATCTAACATGATACTGTAAAAGTCCAATCCATAGTGGATCCAACATAACCGTGTCAAACAAATACTTCTAAATGTTGAAACTATTTCGATGGTGGAAATATACGACTGGCAGCCATTTTAGGTGGTATTAAGAATAATTGATTCCCGGGGGGTCCATCGCCTGGCGGTGGTTTGGCTTCAAGTGGGAAAATGTCGAACAGACAACCGTAATTTGTCAAGCATGCGGCAAAAGCGTTGCCATAAAAAGTAGCATTACTGCTAATACGTAGCATCATTTGAACAGTCCCTCGCTAGAACAGCGTTTCTCAAAGTGTGGAGCGGGAATAGAGACATGACAGGTGGGGCGCGAGGAATGGGAGGAAATTTCACTTTGATTTTTACTTTCTTTTTTTTTATCATATTCTTAGATTTTTTTTTTTTTACAACCCCATTTTCTATACAAACTGTAAATCACTTTGTGATTGTGTCTGTGAAATCCGCTATATAAATTAATGTAAATTACTTGTTTTTCTTGTAGGCTTCAAATTTCTAGGTCGGAGCGAAAGTTTGACGGACGCAACAGTCAGTAACTAATGGGGGCGGGGCTAAGCGGAAGAAACTTTCGCGCGAATGGGTAGCAGCAAAATTAAAAGCTGTCCCACTGTCAAACGACACAGTTGTGAGACGTATATGCGACATTGCAAGTGATATTGAGGAACAACTTGGAGACAAATTAAAAGAAAATCGTTTTGCTTTACAAGTGGACGAAGCTACTGACGGCAATAAAGACTGCCTGTTCATCGCATACGTGATACGTCCGCTTTGTGAATGGCGAGTCACTGTGCGAGGATTTGCTGTTTTGCAAATACAAAAAAAATCGAGCCACTGCTGATGGCTGTTCAAGATAATGGACAGTTTCCTCAAAGAACACGACCTTAAATGGGAAAACTGTGTGGGCTTTTGGTGTGATGGCGCACAGACCATGGCAGGGTCAAGAAACGGGCTGCAGGTTCTAATAAAGAGGGTTGCGCCAAATGCGCATTGGACACACTGTCATTCACCAGGAAGCACTCGCCTCAAAGCAGCTCAGCCCCGAACTCAATGAGGTTCAAACAGATGTGAGCGCGGTAAATTTGATCAAAACACGAAAAAGTGGCGTTTTAATAAATTTATTATTGAACTTGATGCAAGTTATACCACAGCTGCACAGTTATTTTATTCAATATTGCACCTGATGTTATTTTATGTTATTGAGTTTGAATGTATACAACTTGATGTTACTTGATGTTCAATAAATTTGAAAATGTTAAGCTTGGCATTAGCGTTCTGTTGGGGCGATGGGGGCAGGTGGGGCTTGAAAACTCCCCCTTGTCCAAAGTGGGGGATGATAAAAGAAGTTTGAGAACCACTGCGCTAGAGAATGAAGAGTGCTTGAAACTCCGCATGTCAACATCTCCGTTTGGTGCCACACGCCCACACCATCAAACTGCCCAACTGATTTCCTTCTCTGCATGAAAGTTTAAAAGTAGCTTATATTATTGCAGTATGAACAAGAATGTTTTAATGTCGACACATAGAATCATCATACTGCTGTGATTATATGCATCGAGTGTTCATTCAAGGCTAAGGTAAAATATTGAGATATATATCGTGTATCGCGATATGGCCTAAAAATATCGAGACACAGTAAAAAAAAGGCCATATCCAGCATGTGTGATGGTATGGGGGTGTATTAGTGCCCAAGGCATGGGTAACTTACACATGTGTGAAGGCACCATTAATGCTGAAAGGTACATACAGGTTTTGGAACAACATATGCTGCCATCTAAGTGCCGTCTTTTTCATGGACGCCCCTGCTTATTTCAGCAAGACAATGCCAAGCCACATTCAACATGTGTTACAACAGCCTGGTTTCGTAAAAAAGGGCGGGTACTTTCCCGGCCTGCCTGCAGTCCAGACCTGTCTCCCATGGAAAATGTGTGGCGTAAAATAGGACAGCGGAGACCCCGGACTGTTGAAGGACTGAAGCTCTACATAAAACAAGAATGGGAAATAATTCCACTTTCAAAGCTTCAACAATTAGTTTCCTCAGTTCCCAAACGTTTATTGAGTGTTGTTAAAAGAAAAGGTGATGTAACACAGTGGTGAACATGCCCTTTCCCAACTACTTTGGCACGTGTTGCAGCCATGAAATTCTAAGTTAATTATTATTTGCAAAAAAAAAATGGTTATGAGTTTGAACATCAAATATGTTGTCTTTGTAGTGCATTCAACTGAATATGTGTTGAAAGAGAAAGAGAAAAAATACAACCTTAAAAATGATTTTAGGATTTTTAAACACATACCGTTTTACCTTTTTAATTTCCTTCCTCTTCTTTCTTGACGATTTAAATCATTGTTCAAGTAATTTTTAATTGTTTTTATTGTAAAGAATAATAAATACATTTGTATTTAATTCTTCATTTTAGCTTCTGTTTTTTCGACGAAGAATATTTGTGAAATATTTCTTCAAACTTAAAATCCCCCAAAAATATTTTGGCAAACCTATAAAATCTGTTGAATCAAATTTAAATTTTATTTGAAGGTCTTTTGAATTTCTTTTAAAATTTTTGTTCTGGAAAATCTAGAAGAAATAATGATTTGTCTTTGTTAGAAATATAGCTTGGTCCAATTTGTTATATATTCTAACAAAGTGCAGATTGGATTTTAACCTATTTTAAACATGTCATCAAAAATATATATTTATTGTGAGAAATCATTAAGATGATCAGTGTTTCCACAAAGATAAATATCATTAATAACAACATAGAGTTAAAGGTAAATTGAGCAAATTGGCTATTTCTGGCAATTTATTTAAGTGTGTATCAAACTGGTAGCCCTTTGCATTAATCAGTACCCAAGAAGTAGCTCTTGCTTTCAAACAATGACATTTATTTTTGACACTAGTCAAGTAGTGTGAAGTCATTTCTATTTAAAATATCCAAGAAGGAATACTAATGAAAAAATGTCTCAATTATTTAGGATTTTGTTGCTATAATTCTAACGTTTTCACCCTCGGAATTTTGACTTCTTATACATTTTTTGAATGTTTTCCCCAAAAAACTTGTGCCATTGTTTTCATGCCAAGCCAACTAATTAGGTTGAGTACTAAAAGACATCTCGTAAGATTAAAATCCTCATACAAAGACCTCCAAAGTGCATGAACTTTATAACAAGTGGAAATAGTTACGGATGGAAAGAAATAATGGTCGGGATATTTCTTTGGCACGTGTTGCAGCCGTGAAATTATAAGTTAATTATTATTTGCAAAAAAAAAAAAATTAAGTTTATGAGTATGAACATCAAATATCTTGTCTTTGTAGTGCGTTCAATTAAATATGGCTTGAAAAGGATTTGCTACCCGGATCATATTATGATTAGATTTTTGAGACTTTTTGTGTTTTCTGTTGGTTTTGGTCTCCTTCGGATCCTGTTTGTCGACTTCTCAGTTGGTTACCATAGAGTCGTATTATTTTCTCCTGCCGCACACCTGTTTTGTAATCACTGTCATTATTTAAGCCTTCCTTCTCCCATCAGTCTGTCAGTTTGTTTTCATACAACAAGTAACGACTTCTGTTTCCCTGCTCGCTACCTGCTAGCTTCCAGGCAAGGCTTTTTGTTTTCTAGCTCCCATGCTAGCCCTTTTAGTTGTCTGCCTTAAGTGCTATGAGCACGTTTTTCTTTGTTCTACCAGATTTATTTCTTAATAAATCATTTTTCCTGCCAGCAGGCTGTGTCCGAAGCCCGTCTGCATCCCTGGGAGAACGAAATCTGCACCACGATGCGACCAGGACGTTACAATCGCAAATCATTGTATTTTGTTTTTATTGACCTCTAACACAATTTCCCAACTCAAATGGAAACGGGGTTTGTATGTATGGGAGTTGAAAAAGGCTGGGATTGTCTATTTTGAGAGAGCCGGAGCCGACAGAATGGCACTGATTGGATTGAGCGGCCCTTGTAAAACTCTTATTAGGACTGGTATTATTGAATTCAGCAAAGTTCCCCGGGCACCAGGCGGCTTTAACAAGTCAGCACGTTGTTACTTTACATTTGCATCAAAGTCGGGCGAGTTTAAAGGGGAACATTATCACCAGACCTATGTAAGCGTCAACATACAGTGGGGCAAAAAAGTATTTAGTCAGCCAGCGATTGTGCAAGTTCTCCCACTTCAAATGATGACAGAGGTCTGTCATTTTCATCATAGGTACACTTCAACTGTGAGAGACAGAATGTGGGGAAAAAATCCAGGAATTCACATTGTAGGAATTTTAAAGAATTTATTTGTCAATTATGGTGGAAAATAAGTATTTGGTCAAACATTCAAAGGAGGTTTTGGCTCCAAATCTCAGGATACATGGCCCCATTCATTCTTTCCTTAACACGGATCAATCGTCCTGTCCCCTTAGCAGAAAAACAGCCCCAAAGCATGATGTTTCCACCCCCATGCTTCACAGTAGGTATGGTGTTCTTGGGATGCAACTCAGTATTCTTCTTCCTCCAAACACGAGCAGTTGAGTTTATACCAAAATGTTCTATTTTGGTTTCATCTGACCACATGACATTCTCCCAATCCTCTACTGCATGGGTGTCAAACTCTGGCCCGCGGGCCAAATAATTTCATTTGGCCCTTGAGGCAACAATAAATTAACATTAGAGCTGGCCCGCCGGAATTATACAGCGTCGGTGCCGCTTTTTTCACTGCGTTCAACGCTAATTCTCATACTTGCCAACCCTCCCGATTTTTCCAGGGGAATCCCGAATTTCAGTACCCCCCTCGAAAATTTCCCGGGGCAACCATTCTCCCGAATTTCCACCCGGACAACAATATTGGGGGCGTGCCTTGAAGGTACTGCTTTTAGCATCCTCTACAACCTGTCGTCACGTCCGCTTTTCTTCATACAAACAGCGTGACAGCCCAGTCACGTAATAAATGCGGCAAGTGAATGCAAGCATACTTGGTCAACAGCCATACAGGTCACACTGAGGGTGGCCGTATAAACAACTTTAACACTGTTACACCACACTGTGAACCCACACCAAACAAGAATGACAAACACATTTCGGGGGGACATCCACATCTTAACACAACATAAACACAACAGAACAAATACCCAGAACCCCTTGCAGCATTAACTCTTCCGGGACGCTACAATATACACCCCCGCTACCAACAAAACTCGATTTTGCATGTCACTATAAAGGTTTATAGGCCTTGCTAGTTCAATATTCAATTCAAAACTTGTTTGGGTCCCTATTAAAAGGTTAAGTTGTTCAACTTTGGCCCTCGGCTTTGTTCAGTTTAGAATTTTGGCCCACTCTGTATTTGAGTTTGACACCCCTGCTCTACCGTATCATCCATGTATCCATTTTGGTATAAACTCAACTGGTCGTGTTTGGAGGAAGAAGAATACTGAGTTGCATCCCAAGAACACCACACCTACTGTGAAGCATGGGGGTGGAAACATCATGCTTTGGGGCTGTTTTTCTGCTAAGGGGACAGGACGATTGATCCGTGTTAAGGAAAGAATGAATGGGGCCATGTATCGTGAGATTTGGAGCCAAAACCTCCTTCCATCAGTGAGAGCTTTGAATGGTTGACAAAAATTTACAAATAAATTCTTTAAAATTCCTACTATGTGAATTCCTGGATTTTTTTTCCCACATTCTGTCTCTCACAGTTGAAGTGTACCTATGATGAAAATGACAGACCTCTGTCATCATTTGAAGTGGGAGAACTTGCACAATCGCTGGCTGACTAAATACTTTTTTGCCCCACTGTATACCTTGATGTTGCAGATAAAAGACCATATGTTTTTTTAACCGATTTCCGAACTCTAAAAGGGTGAATTTGGCGATTTAAACGCCTTTCAACTGAAGCAATCTGCCATTTTCTCAATCTTATTACACGCACCAAGTCAAATCAGCTCTGTTATTTTTCCAATATCCACCTGCGACACTCAAAGCAGATGCATTTCCAACAATAAAGTCAACAAAATCTGCAATATCGGAAAATAGACCACCACTTAATCTGCCCGAGTGTGAGCTATTCAGGGACGACGGCTGTCTCTTCTCGCAGTCGATTCATGCCACTTCTTTTTGTGTCTTATTTTGTCCACCAAACTTACAACGTTGTGCATGAATGCACAAAGGTGAGTTTTGTTGATGTTATTGACTTATGTGGAGTGTGCTAATCAGACATATTTGGTCACAGCATGACTGCAAGCTAATCGATGCTAACATGCTATTTAGGCTAGCTTGTATGTACATATTGCATCATTATGCCTCATTTGTAGCTATATTTGCATCCAGCCTTTCCCTCCACCCACATTTAATGCCAAACAAACACATACCAATCGTTGGTTGGAAGGCGATCGCCGTATTCGTCCACGCTTCCTCCCGTGCCGCTGTCTGTCGTGATATGGCTCAAAAGCTTCTGTTTCTTCTTTAATTTCGTTTTCGGAGGGTGTAACAACACGAACAGAGACGGATTCAAGTTGCAACAGCGGCCAAAAGATGCGAAAGTCCCTCGTTTGTTCCGCACACTTTACCGACGACAGCTATGTTACGACAGAGATGGCAAGAATGTGTGGATATCCTGCGACACTCAAAGCAAATCCATTTCCAACGATAAAGTCAACGAAATCACAAAGGTGAGTTTTGTTGATGTTATTGACTTATGTGGAGTGTGCTAATCAGACATAATTGGTCACGGCATGACTGCAAGCTAATCGATGCTAACATGCTATTTAGGCTAGCTGTATGTACATATTGCATCATTATGCCTCATTTGTAGCTATATTTGCATCCAGCCTTTCCCTCCACCCACATTTAATGCCAAACAAACACATACCAATCGTTGGTTAGAAGGCGATCGCCGAATTCGTCCGCGCTTCCTCCCGTGCCGCTGTCTGTCGTGATATGGCTCAAAAGCTTCTGTTTCTTCTTTAATTTCGTTTTCGGAGGGTGTAACAACACGAACAGAGACGGATTCAAGTTGCAACAGCGGCCAAAAGATGCGAAAGTCCCTCGTTTGTTCCGCACACTTTACCGACGATAGCCATGCTACGACAGAGATGTGTGGATATCCTGCGACACTCAAAGCAAATCCATTTTCAACGATAAAGTCAACGAAATCACAAAGGTGAGTTTTGTTGACGTTATTGAATTATGTGGAGTGTGCTAATCAGACATATTTGGTCACGGCATGACTGCAAGCTAATCGATGCTAACATGCTATTTAGGCTAGCTTGTATGTACATATTGCATCATTATGCCTCATTTGTAGCTATATTTCCATCCAGCCTTTCCCTCCACCCACATTTAATGCCAAACAAACACATACCAATCGTTGGTTAGAAGGCGATCGCCGAATTCGTCCGCGCTTCCTCCCGTGCCGCTGTCTGTCGTGATATGGCTCAAAAGCTTCTGTTTCTTCTTTAATTTTGTTTTCGGAGGGTGTAACAACACCAACAGAGACGGATTCAAGTTGCAACAGCGGCCAAAAGATGCGAAAGTCCCTCGTTTGTTCCGCACACTTTACCGACGACAGCTATGTTACGACAGAGATGGCAAGAATGTGTGGATATCCTGCGACACTCAAAGCAAATCCATTTACAACGATAAAGTCAACGAAATCACAAAGGTGAGTTTTGTTGATGTTATTGACTTATGTGGAGCGTGCTAATCAGACATATTTGGTCACGGCATGACTGCAAGCTAATCGATGCTAACATGCTATTTAGGCTAGCTGTATGTACATATTGCATCATTATGCCTCATTTGTAGCTATATTTGCATCCAGCCTTTCCCTCCACCCACATTTAATGCCAAACAAACACATACCAATCGTTGGTTAGAAGGCGATCGCCGAATTCGTCCGCGCTTCCTCCCGTGCCGCTGTCTGTCGTGATATGGCTCAAAAGCTTCTGTTTCTTCTTTAATTTCGTTTTCGGAGTGTGTAACAACACGAACAGAGACGGATTCAAGTTGCAACAGCGGCCAAAAGATGCGAAAGTCCCTCGTTTGTTCCGCACACTTTACCGACGACAGCTATGTTACGATAGAGATGGCAAGAATGTGTGGATATCCTGCGACACTCAAAGCAAATCCATTTCCAAAGATAAAGTCAACGAAATCACAAAGGTGAGTTTTGTTGATGTTATTGACTTATGTGGAGCGTGCTAATCAGACATATTTGGTCACGGCATGACTGCAAGCTAATCGATGCTAACATGCTATTTAGGCTAGCTTGTATGTACATATTGCATCATTATGCCTCATTTGTAGCTATATTTGCATCCAGCCTTTCCCTCCACCCACATTTAAAGCCAAACAAACACATACCAATCGTTGGTTAGATGGCGATCGCCGATTTCGTCCTCGCTGTCTGTCGTGATATGGTTCAATAGCTTCAGTTTCTTCTTCAATTTCGTTTTGGCTACCAGCCTCTACACTCCGACCATCCGTTTCAATACATGCGTAATCTGTTGAATCGCTTACGGCGCTGAAATCCGAGTCTGAATCGCTATACCTTTCTGTGCTATCTGCCATGTTAGTTTCTGTGTGATCACGCTGTGACGTCACAGGATAATGGTTGGGTGGATATAACAACGGTTAAAATCAGGCACTTTGAAGCCATTTTTCGGGATATTGTGTGAGGGGTAAAATTTTGAGAAAAACTTTGAAAAATCAAATTAGCCACTGGGAACTGATTTTTATCGGTTTTGAAGGCCTACTGAAAGCCACTACTAGCGACCACGCAGTCTAATAGTTTATATATCAATGATGAAATATTAACATTGCAACACATGCGCGAAGTATCCTGTTGAACACGTCAGTATGATGAGGCGTGCACGTGACGTCTCGGGTTGTAGCGGACATTATTTTCCAGCCTGATCCCAGCTATAAGTAGTCTGCTTTAATCGCATAATTACACAGTATTCTGGACATCTGTGTTGCAGAATCTTTTGCAATTTGTTCAATTAATAATGGAGACGTCAAAGAAGAAAGATGTAGGTGGGAAGCGGTGTATTGCAGCTGCCTTTAGCAACACAAACACAGCCTGTGTTTCCTTGTTCACATTTCCGAAGGTGCAGCTTTACTATGGAACAGAGCGGTCAAGCGAACATGGTTCCCGACCACATGTCAACCGGCAGGTTTCGGTGAGAAAATGGTGGTAATAAGTCGGCTCATACCGGAGACATGAGCGGAGTTTGCGTCGTTCCTCGTGCACCTGTCAAAGAGGCAGCTGCGTGGCTTCCCTCAGAGACACTGGCGGTCACCACACCCCTCTGACTTTCAGGTATAATCTCACTACAACACTAGTAACACAATAAGCAGATAAGAGATTTTCCAGAATTATCCTAGTAAATGTGTCTAATAACATCTGAATCGCTCCCACTGCCCTGTCTTTTTTTTCTTTCTAGTACTTCACAATAACTTTCCTCATCCACAAATCTTACATCCTCGCTCAAATTAATGGGGAAATTTCTCGGTCCGAATCGCTCTTGCTGCTGGTGGTCATGATTGTAAACAATGTTCAGATGTGAGGGGCTCCACAACCCGTGACATCACGCACACATCGTCTGCTACTTCCGGTACAGGCAAGGCTTTTTTATTAGCGACCAAAAGTTGTGAAATTTATTGTCGATGTTCTCTACTAAATCCTTTCGGCAAAAAAATATGGCAATATGGCGAAATGATGAAGTATGACACATAGAATGGACCTGCTATCCCCGTTTCAATAAGAACATCTCATTTTAGTAGGCCTTTAACCCTTCAGAAATTGTGATAATGTTCCCCTTAGAAAAAAAAAAAAAAAAGGAACGTTTGGTGGATACCCTCATGTGGACCGTGTGATTTTGCATTAAGCCAAGGACAAAGACTCCCAGAAGTTCAGACGGAGTGCCAAGACAGAGACCGACGGACAGAAGTCGCAGGGAATGCGGGCGATGAGAGTGCAAGACGACACTGTTTTTATGACATGTTTCCACGGCTCGTCAAATTTGCCACGCCGACCGCCAAGGGTCTAATTTAGCCTACTTTGCCGCAACAGAACACAGAAAAGGGCGGATGAAAGAAAGAAGCGTCACCAGGGACACGGAGTATCCCGGGAGGGGGTGAGAACCCCACATTCTGTGTAGTCCTTACCCGTACATCCTGTAATCTTCGCAGAGTTAAAACAAAAACGCTCAGTGAGATGCAGATTATGTATGTGTGTGTGTGTGTGTGTGTGTGTGTGTGTGTGTGTGTGTGTGTGTGTGTGTGTGTGTGTGTGTGTGTGTGTGTGTGTGTGTGTGTGTGTGTGTGTGTGTGAATGAAAGGACTGCAGTGTTCGCGGTCCACGCTGAGCTGGATGGGCCGCCTGGTGCAGGTTCTGATATTAAATGCGCACTTGGATTCGCCGCGGGAGACCTGAGACGCTGGATCAACCGCACGCAAAGTGACGAGCGCACTGACAGACGGTGCTAGCTGCAGAGCACAGCCAGGGCCATTGAAGACGCTACACACACACACACTTACATACACACAAACACACACACACACGGGCGATCTACTCAAGGACACGCAGATGGCAGGTGTTACACAAATTTGAGCCAGTGGAGCGTGGCTCATTATCAGCCAGGCCCGTCGGCCGAGCTAGAAACCTGCGCTTTCGCCTAAACCCGTCGCAAGACGCTGAACTGGTTAAAGGCCTACTGAAATGGGATTTTCTTATTCAGTTTCAGTTTCAGTTTATTTTCAGTCTAACAAAAACATAATCAAACATAGATCACGATTCAAAAATGAATAACATGACTGAAACAAGCAGAAGCAAAAAAGCTTATATGCTCAACATAAATTTTTTTACATTCAATTAAGTTACCTTTTCTAATAATTCTGCAACACAAAAAGAAATATAGTCATTCAAGCTGCCCCCCAACAAACAATACAAAAATATGTACTTACACACATGCACTTTTTTGTAAATAGATAAACATACATACCTTCTAAATACAACATTTAACCAAACAAACACATTTCTAGTTCACATAACTTTTTAAAATACATTGTGACATGTTCTTTTTTAAATTAAATACTGAGTCACTCATTTTTATTTTTTTACCAACAGAATTCCACAAATTAACACCGAGAACAGATAAACATCTACGTTTAACGACTAGTCTTGCTTTTGGTAAAATAAACTTAGATTCATCTCTTAGATTGTATTTTCTGGTCTGTAGAGAGAATTATTTTTGAATTCCTTCTGGAAGAATATTTATTTTTGCTTTGAACATTATCCGTGTTGTTTTAGAATAAACAATATCTTGAAATTTCATAAGTTTTGATTTAACAAATAATGGATGGGTATGGTCATAATATCCTGCTTTGTTTATTAGCCGTACAGCTTTTTTTTGCAGCAAAACAATATCATTAGTTATGGTTTTAAAAGTGGTTCCCCAGAGTTCTACACAGTATGTCATGTAATCCACTTAAATTAATTTCTCAAATTAATTATTTAAACGGGGATAGCAGGTCCATTCTATGTATCATACTTGATCATTTCGCGATATTGCCATATTTTTGCTGAAAGGATTTAGTAGAGAACATCCACGATAAAGTTAGCAACTTTTGGTCGCTAATAAAAAAGCCTTGCCAGTACCGGAAGTAGCAGATGATGTGTGCGTGACGTCATGGGTTGTGGAGCTCCTCACATCTGAACATTGTTAACAATCATGGCCACCAGCAGCGAGAGCAATTCGGACCGAGAAAGCGACAATTTCCCCATTAATTTGAGCGAGGATGAAAGATTTGTGGATGAGGAAAGTGAGAGTGAAAGACTAGAAAAAAGAAAAACAAAAAGACTATACAGTGGGAGCGACTCAGATGTTATTAGACAAATTTACTAGGATAATTCTGGAAAATCCCTTATCTGCCTATTGTGTTACTAGTGTTTTAGTGAGATTATGTGGTCATACCTGTACAACCTGAAGGTCCGCCCCGCACATTTCTTCAGCACCAGTCGACGGGTGGTGGCGATGCCCATCTCTGCCCTTCGCAAGGGACCCTCTTCGAAACACGATCTTTCGAAATGATGGCTGCATAATACACTGTACTTTGTGTGTGTGGTCCAATCCAACCGTGTTCGCTTGACCGCTCTGTTCCATAGTAAAGCTTCACCGTCATCTTTCGGGAATGTAAACAATGAAACACCGGCAGTGTTTGTGTTGGTAAAGGTGGCCGCAATACACCGCTTCCCATCTACAGCTTTCTTCTTTGATGTCTCCATTGTTCATTGAACAAACTGCAAAAGATTCAGCAACACAGAAGTCCAGAATACTGTGGAATTATGCGATGAAAAGAGAGACAACTTGATAGCTGGGAACGGTGCTGGAACAAAATGCCCTCTACAATCATCATTCCGCGACGTTTTCAACAGGATACTTAGCGGGAAATTTAAAATTGCAATTTAGTAAACTAAAGCGGCCGTATTGGCATGTGTTGCAATGTTAATATTTCATCATTGATATATAAACTATCAGACTGCGTGGTCGCTAGTAGTGGCTTTCAGTAGGACTTTAAATACTGTAAGTAAAGATGTCCGAAAAAAAAAAAAATAAGAACAATCATAAAAGCAATCTGTGGAGAGGCGGAGTTGACGGTCCACGGAGCGGCAGGGCACGCTGGAGCCCGGCCCAAGATGGCGGCAAGGAAGCGGAGAATACGAGCGAGTGGCGCAAGCAAAATCAGGTGCGTGGATCGCACACTGGGACACAATTAATGTATCTCCTAACAATGTATAAAAGGGGAGAAGGAGGATGGCACGAGGCAAAAGGAGGAGGAGAGCCCGCAGCAGTGGCTGAAGAGCAAGAGCGACGGCGAGCAAGAGCGACGGAGAGTAGACGACGACGACGACGGCGGCTGAAAAGCGAGCAGTGGAGGTAGGCGTTGAAAAGTGACCTGATCTACACTGGGGTTTATTGCAAAATAAACAAGAGTCAAACCTGCTCAAGTAAGATATCCTTCCTTGGAGGTCCATTGAACCCGCATGACAGCGAGCGACTGTCACACAATCATTACTAGAGATGTCCGATTATGGCTTTTTTGCCGATTTTCCAAAATTGTCCAACTCTTAGTTACCGATTCCGTTATCAACCGATACCGATATATACAGTCGTGGAATGAACACATTATTATGCCTAATTTTGTTATGGAAAAAAAATGCCAAAATGGCACTATAATATTTATTATTGAAGTCACAAAGTGCATTATTTTTTGTAACATGCCTCAAAACAGCAGCTTGGAATTTGGGACATGATCCCCCAGAGAGATTATGAGGAGGTTGAGGTGGGTGGGGTATGAGGGTGGGGGGTAGCGGGCGGTGTATATTGTAACGTCCCGGAAGAGTTAATGCTGCAAGGGGTTCTGGGTATTTGTTCTGTTTTGTTTATGTTGTGTTACGGTGTGGATGTTCTCCCGAAATGTTATTGTCATTCTTGTTTGGTGTGGGTTTAAAATGTGGCGCATATTTGGGGACGGTGTGGCGAAGTTGGGAGAGTGGCTGTGCCAGCAATCTGAGAGTTACTGGTTCAATCCCCACCTTCTACCATCCTAGTCACGTCCGTTGTGTCCTTGAGCAAGACACTTCACCCTTGCTCCTGATGGTTCCTGGTTAGCGCCTTGCATGGCAGCTCCCGCCATCAGTGTGTGAATGTGTGTGTGAATGGGTGAATGTGGAAATACTGTCAAAGCGCATTGGGCTCCTTAAAAAGGGGTAGAAAAGTGCTATACAAGTACAACCATTTACCATTTTTTTTTACCATATTTGTAACAGTGCTAAAGTTGTTTATACGGCCACCCTCAGTGTGACCTATATGGCTGTTGACCAAGCCTTGTATTCACTAGTGTGAGCGAAAAGCCATAGATATTATGTGACTGGGCCGGCACCCAAAGGCAGCGCCTTTAAAGTATATTGACGCTCTGTACTCCTCTTACGTCCGTGCATTACTCCGTAAAAAGTCATACATTTTACTTTTTGAAACCGATACAGATCATTTCCGGTATTACATTTTAAAGCATTTATCGGCCGATAATATTGGCAGTCCGATAATATCGGACATCTCTAACTGTAAGACCCACCTTTAAGACAATGCAGAAAACCTGCGGAACATGTATTTGGGGCCCCAGCAGCCGGGCCCCTGTGTAGTGGAAAAATTAATAGGTTAAGAACCCCTGATATACCATATTTCCTTAAATTGCCGCCGGGACGCTATTTAATTTAAAATCTCTTCTCACTCCGGCGTTTACCAAAGGCATGCGGTAAATTTAGGTCTGCGCTTAGAAATTTGAGTGTGATGTAAGGATACCATCATGAAAAACACATTTAATAAAAAAAACGTTACTATGGTCTTACCTTTAATTATAAATGAAGTCCATGCGCAGCTCCTTCTGATCAAAAGCATCAATAACTTTATAGAAGTCTTCCTTATCTTTCTTCAGTTTTAAAAGTCTCTCTGTCCTGATGGAGATATTCCTTTATTACCTCCTGCTTTGATTGAAAGTCCAGTTTAGAAAACTGTTTTATTTTAGATATGTAATCCTCCATGTTAAAAGTGCAAGCGAGAGGAAAAAATAAAGGATCGCTGCTTGTTGTCACTTCTTCTGCAGCCGAGTAGTCGCAAGAAGGATCACTAGCGCCCTCTACCACCAGGAGGCGGGAGTCATTTAATGACTCATATTTGACACACGCAGCTACGGTATATTAATAAAACATAGCTGCTTACTGTTCTTTTCAGCATATTCAATAGATTGGACCTTAAATCGTACTGAATAGCTCTTAATCATGTTCCCTTTATGAGATTTCAAATGATTGAAATCAGCCTCCTCCATTTTGAAAATGATGACAGGTGAAGTGTCACTCGTGACGTGACGAGTTTGACCCGGTGGAAATTCTAGGCACATGCTAATTATTTGGCGAAATGAGTTCGACCCGGCGGAAATTCTAGATATGCGCTAATAAAAATAATATTTTGCAAAACAAGTTTGACCCGGCGTTAATCCTGAGCCGGCGGTAATGCTAAGCATATGCTAATTATTTTGCGAAACGAGTTTGACCCAGCAAGAATTCTAGGCAGGCGCATAATATATACCCGGCGGCAATTCAAGGAAATATGGTAGACCACAAAGAAGTGTTTTAAATGTAAAAAAAAAAATCATAATATGGCCCTATTAAATCAATTTTAATAAAATAAGAAATAAATATATAATTGTTTTAGTTACATTGTAAAACTTACAAGCTTAGACTTAAATTTAGATTCAGACAAACTTTATTTATCCACAAGGGAAATTGTTCCACACAGTAACTCACTTACAAAGGATGGAAAGGATAATGCAGGTATAAAGTAGACTAAAAATGTACCACAGTAGCAATATAAAATATAACATATATGTAATATTTACATATATACACAGTATATTGCAGGGGTCGGGAACCTTTTTGGCTGAGAGAGCCAAGAAGCCAAATATTTTAAAATGTATTTCCGTAAGAGCCATATAATATTTTTTTTAACACTGAACACAACAAAACGCATGCATTTTTAAGAAAGACCAACATTTCTAGAGAGGTCTCTTATTCTTTGTAATAACATTGTTATTCTGAAGCTAACTGTGGGGGAGGGGGTGTTGCCAGTACCGGCCTCGAAATCAGCGACAGGTGCGTAGAAGGCCCACCTGGGCCTTTTTATCTGATCACCTGTCGCTATGTTATAAGCAGCAGCCAGGAGGAGAGACTGGCTTGGGGCTAGAAACCAGAGCGCGAGCGAGAACGAAAGAGAAAAATACAATTGCTGGAAAGCAACTGAGAGACTTATTGAAAAATAAAACAATATTGTAACCCTGAAACAGGCTCTCATGTCGGTGCTTGGTGGTCTGAAGAACCCACACTAACCAATAATAAACAAATGACTTCTTACCAACTTCTTGAACATAAAAATGCATGATAATGTTTTATATTTTGAACATTATTTTTAACACTGTCTTTATTTATTGTGTTAAGGAATGTCAGCTCAGATTTATCTGAGAGCCAGATGCAGTCATCAAAAGAGCCACATCTGGCTCGCGAGCCATAGGTTCCCTACCCCTGCTCTATAGTATAAACTGATATCTTATGTTATTTTATTATATTATATTTTTATATAATATATACAAAATATAACAAATCACAATTACCATGTGCAATAAATATGTCAAATATAAAAAATAATACAAAAACACAGAATGTACATAAGGTGCAATGGAGTGCACGTAAGAACATTGATTTCAAAGCAGCACGACCTTTAATGGACTCCTTTTGTGTGCAATCACCTTCAAAAGGTCAACCTGCCTTACAACGGTTATCATCAAATATTCATAGGCCCCATTTGACCGAGAATTTAGAGCCTTTCTCTTTTATGTCTTACATACCTTTACGGACTAAAGGTCATATTGTCCCTTTGAAGTAACCAAGCGAGGAGCCTCACGGTTTGCAAGCACCAATCATCTGGGCTAAACTTCCCCAAACAGTTCATTACCCGGAAGACCGCGACCTGAAAGAGGCGTGGATGAAGCACCGAGTGTACGCTCAACATCAAAGAAGAACACCGCGACTCCTTCCCCCCCACCTTGAGCTCAGGAGGGCTATTTCTCGTCGGGACAACAATGGCGAGATGACAAAGTAGCGCGGGTGCATCCGGGCGACCACAGCTGGCGACCCAAAGCCTCAGAATAAAAATAAAACCCATGCGTTGGGCATGTGGAGAATGAATGAGTGAGTGTGTCTTTCTTGGCACTTATAGTCGTTCTTTCCGTGTTGGATTGTTGGTTTTTGGTCTGCAAAAAGTGGAGATCAATAACGGGGAAGTCCGACGCCAAAAATGTACGGCGATGCAATGATTTCTGATCACGTGCTTGAAAGAGGAAACGTGACAGCTTCCTTCTCTGTCAATTTACTTGCTGCGTGCGGTCAGGAAAGGACTTTTCTCCAGTGATTCAAAGCACTTTTACATGGTGAAACCCAATATCTGAGTTACATTTAAACCAGTGACTGGGATGGCGGAAGCGGGAATCGAACCTGGAACCCTAAAGATGCTAGCATGGCCACGCTAACAAACAAGCTATACCGCCCCACTTAAATCCTCATTTTTTTTTTTTTCTCAAAACTCGACAGTGCGCTTTATAACCCAGTGCGGATTAATTCTGGTTTTGCTTACCGACCTCAAAGCTATTTTATTTGGTACATGGTGTCATGATAAGTGTGACCAGTAGATGGCAGACACACATGAGAGATACATGTAGACTGCACTACGAGAATTGAAATACAATTGAAAGCATGATGATATTATTTTACCGTATTTTTCGGACTATAAGGCGCTCTTGAATGAATTAGTGAATCATATATTTGTATAGCGCTTTTCTCTAGTGACTCAAAGCGTTTTGCATGGTGAAACCCAATATCTGAGTTACATTTAAACCAGTGCCTGGGATGGCGTAAGCGGGAATCGAACCTGGAACCCTAAGGATGCTGGCACGGCCACTCTACCAACAGAACTAAAACGCCCCACTTAAATCATTTTTTTTTCTCAAAACTTGACAGTGCGCTTTATAACCCAGTGCTTACCGACCTCGAAGTAATTTTATTTGGTACATGGTGTCATGATAAGTGTGACCAGTAGATGGCAGACACACATGAGAGATACGTGTAGACTGCACTATGAGAATTGAAATACAATTGAAAGCATGATAATATTATTTTACTGTATTTTTCGGACTATAAGGCGCACTTGAATAAATTAGTGAATTATATTTTTACATAGCGCTTTTCTCTAGTGACTCAAAGCACTTTTACATAGTGAAACCCAATATCTGAGTTACATTCAAACCAGTGGCTGGGATGGCGGAAGCGGGAATCGAACCTGGAACCCTAACGATGCTGGCACGGCCACTCTACCAACAGAGCTATACCGCCCTACTTAAATCTTTTTTTTTTCCTCAAAACTCGACAGTGCGCTTTATAACCCAGTGCGGATTAATAATGGTTTTGCTTACCGACCTCGAAGTAATTTTATTTGGTACATGGTGTCATGATAAGTGTGACCAGTAGATGGCAGTCACACATGAGAGATACGTGTAGACTGCACTATGAGAATTGAAATACAATTGAAAGCATGATAATATTATTTTACTGTATTTTTCGGACTATAAGGCGCACTTGAATAAATTTGTGAATTATATTTTTACATAGCGCTTTTCTCTAGTGACTCAAAGCACTTTTACATAGTGAAACCCAATATCTGAGTTACATTTAAACTAGTGTGGGTGACACTGGGAGCAGGTGTGTAAAGTGTCTTGCCAACATATTTGATTTTCAAACTGATAAAAAAAAAATTTGTGTGCAAATAATTATTAACTTTAGGATTTGATGCCAGCAACACGTGACACAGAAGTTGGGAAAGGTGGCAATAAATACTGATAAAGTTGAGGAATGCTCATCAAACACTTATTTGCAACATCCCACAGGTGTGCAGGCTAATTGGGAACAGGTGGGTGCCATGATTGGGTATAAAAGCAGCTTCTATGAAATGCTAAGTCATTCACAAACAAGGATGGGGTGAGGGTCACCACTTTGTAAGCAAATTGTCAAACAGTTTTAGAAAAACATTTCTCAACGAGCTATTGCAAGGAATTTAGGGATTTTACCATCTATGTCGTAACATCATCAAAAAGTTCATAGAATCTGGAGAAACCACTGCACGTAAGCGATGATAATACAGACTTTTGATCCCTCAGGCGGTACTGCATCAAAAACCGACATCAGTGTGTAAAAGATATCACCACATGGGCTCAGGAACTCTTCATAAAACCACTGTCACTAAATACAGTTGGTCGCTACATCTGTAAGTGAAAGTTAAAACTCTGTAAAGCAAAGCCCATTTATCAACAACACCCAGAAATGCCGCCGGCTTCGCTGGGCCCGAGCTCATCTAAGATGGACTGATGTGTTCTGTGGTCTGACGAGTCCACATTTCAAATTATATTCTGGTTGTGCTGGTTGTGGGACAATGCTGGGTGTTGCAGAGACGTGCTGACAGAGGCAGAGGCAGAACTAAGCGGAGCAGCTTATGCAGACTTTAGTTCAGGCGGAGGCTCACTTTATTAAGGCGGCTGCCTAAACAACCCCTGCAATATATTATTTGGTATATTCATTGTAAAAATAATTTCAGATAAGACATAGAATAGTTGCATTATTCTCACTCTACAACTCTTATTAATCTACTTGCTAGTTTCCTGTTTCTGGCAACGTGGCTTCTACTAGTTTTCTGTCAAATTGTAAGAAGAACATATTTTCTGTGGTTTCGCTACATTACATTCAAGCTAGCTTAGTGGTTAGCATGGCTTCTCGCCTCTTCCTACTCTCTCTGGCTGGGTGTGGTGGCTTCTGCACTGCCCTGTGCCGCCCTTTGCAGGGGCGAGACAGGAACAGACTTAATGAAGTGATTAAGAGAGCTGACTCCGTCCTAGGCTGCCCACTAGACAGAAGTGAGGAGGTGGTCGACAGAAGGATGTTGACATCCATAATGTCCAATCCCTCTTACCTCATGCACGACACTGTGGAGGCTCCGTCAGCATCAGTCGGTTGCATCCAGACTGCAAGACGGAGCTCTACCGCGTGTACCCACAGCCACCCAAGACTTTGCAACACACCTATGTAATTAGTGTGAGGTTTTTTTCTTGGTGTGAAATATGGGTGTTAAGATGGTGTTTTTTGTTTTATTTTTATCCATACATAGTGCATTCGTTAGTGCCCAATATGTATTATTCATTACTACCGTAAATTCCAGAATACATGCAACTACTTTTTCCCTACGCTTTGAACCCTGCGGCTTGTAAAAGGGCGTGGTTAAGTTGCGAATATTTATTTGCGATAATGCAGATAGTTTTGTTTAAAAAAAAAAAAAAAAAAGCTAAGACATTGAAAAGTGTATTATTGTTAGTGCTATGGCGCCATCTTCAGACGAGTTCGCTCACTGCAGGTACTGCAGTGCCCCTCGATTAAGAGCTTTCAACTGGAAGTACGAGTGCCGTTTCGTTTTGGTATGTTTGTGTCAGTGTTCGCCAGTCACCACCCTGCCACCCTAAAGCAGTGTTTTTCAACCTTTCGTGAGCCAAAGCACTTTTTTTTTGGCGTTGAAAAAATCCGGAGGCACACCACCAGCAGAAATCATTAAAAAATGAAACCCAGTTGACAGTAAAATGTAGTCGTCGTGATTGTTGGATATGTACTGCATAACAGTGTGGTACGCCAGCTGCACTGAAGCAGACGAACAGGCGATTCAGAGGGTCATAAAGTCTGCACAAAAAAGTCATCGGCTGTCCCCTGTACAGGATTGCTTAAAATTTTTATTGGATAGTAGTCTGTTTATTTCAATTGTTAGTTTTTCTCCTTTATTACTACCTCTTGTGTTATTTATTTTACCCCATATTTGTTCCCACTACCCCACCTTAAGTTGGAGTCTTTAATCTCGTTATAGGCAAATATAATGAAAACAAAGTCCATTCTATTCTATTCTATATGATTTTAAAGGGGAACATTATCACAATTTCAAAAGGGTTAAAAACAATAGAAATCAGTTCCCAGTGGCTTGTTGTATTTTTTGAATTTTTTTTCAAAATTGTACCGGTCACCGAATATCCCTAAAAAAAGCTTTAAAGTGCTTGATTTTGGCTCTCTGCGAAGACACTGGCCATTTCCCTGTGACGTCACACAGTGCTGCCAATGTAAACAAACAATGGGAATACCACAGCAAGATATAGCGACATTAGCTCGGATTCAGACTCGGATTTCAGCGACTTAAGCGATTCAACAGATTACGCATGTATTAAAACAGATGGTTGGAGTATGAAAGTATTGAAGAAGAAACTGAAGCTATTGAGCGAATAGCTATTGACGCTATTCATAGCCATAGCATGGCCAAATAGCTGCGTTAGCATCTCCGGTAAAATGTGCGGACCAAACGATCAGGACTTTCGCATCTTTTGACACTGGAGCAACTTAAATCCGTCGATTGGTAAGCGTTGTTTCGCATTAAATGTGGTTGGAAGGAAACGTAATATAGTTGCAAATGCATCTGCAGGTTATCCATACATCTCTGTGCCATGTCTGCTTTAGCACCGCCGGTAAATAGCATGTTAGCATCGATTAGCATAGCATGTTAGCATCGATTAGCTGGCAGTCAACATCAACAAAACTCACCTTTGTGATTTCGTCGACTATCGTTGCAAATGCATCTGCAGGTTATCCATACATCTCTGTGCCATGTCTGTCATCGCCGGTCAAACGTGGAGACACTCTGGTACATTCAATGGGGGTCTGGCGGCAGACACTTTGGCATCTTTGGGCCAGTGGTGCAACTTGAATCCCTCCCTGTTAGTGTTGTTACACCCTCCGACAACACACCCACGAGGCATGATGTCTCCAAGGTTCCAAAAAATAGTCAAAAAAACGGAAAATAACAGAGCTGAGACCCGGTGTTTGTAATGTGTTGAAAATGAAAATGGTGGGTGTGTTACCTCGGCGACGTCACATTCTGACGTCATCCCAAAAAGAGCGATGAACAGAAAGGCGTTTAATTCGCCAAAATTCAACCATTTAGAGTTCGGAAATCGGTTAAAAAAATAGATGGTCTTTTTTTCTGCACCATCAAGGTATATATTGACGCTTACATAGGTCTGCTGATAATGTTCCCCTTCAAGGCAGAACCAAGCATGCATCACTACAGCTCTTGTCTCAAAGTAGGTGTACTATCACCACCTGTCATATCTCGCCATGACTCATTGAGTTTTTTGCGGTTTTCCTGTGTGTAGTGTTTTCCTTCTTGTCTTGCACTCCTAATTTGCTATTTTTTATTTTATTTTTTTGTATTTTTCATGTCTTCCTTTGAGCGATATGTCCCGCATCTACTTTGTTTTAGCAATCAAGACTATTTCAGTGGTTTTTATCCTTCTTTGTGGGGACATTGTTGATTGGCACGTCATGTTTGGATGTACTTTGTGGACGCCGTCTTTGCTCCACAGTAAGTCTTTGCTGTCGTCCAGCATTCTGTTTTTGTTTAATAAATAACCAGTTCAGTTTTAGTTTCGTTCTGCGTAGCCTTCCCTAAGCTTCAAGGCCTTTTCTTAGGGGCACTCACGTTTGCTTTATTTTCTGTTTAAGCATTAGATACCTTTTTGCCTGCTCACTGCCTCTCACTGTTTCCGACATCTACAAAGCAATTTTCTACCTGCTGCCACCTACTGATATGGAAGAGTATTACACGGTTACTCTGCCGAGCTTTAGACAACACCGGCACTTAAAGGCCTACTGAAAGCCACTACTAGCGACCACGCAGTCTGATAGTTTATATATCAATGATGAAATATTAACATTGCAACACATGCCAATACGGCCTTTTTAGTTTACTAAATTGCAATTTTAAATTTCCCGCAAAGTTTCTTGTTGAAAACGTCGCGGAATGATGACGCTTATGTTGACGCGTGCTTGTGACGTTATTGGTTGGAGCGGACATTGTTTCCCAGCACCACTCACGGCTAAAAGTCGTCTGCTTTAATCGCATAATTCCACAGTATTCTGGACATCTGTGTTGCTGAATCTTTTGCAATTTGTTCAATTAATAATGGAGACGTCAAAGAAGAAAGATGCAGGTGGGAAGCGGTGTATTGCAGCTGCATTTAGCAACCGAAACACAGCCGGTGTTTCTTTGTTTGTTGTGAAGCTTTAATATGGAACACAGCGGTCAAGCGAACATGTTTCCCGACCCCATGTCAACCGGCAAGTTTTTGGATGAGAAAATTGTGATATTAAGTCGGCTCTTACCGGAGGCTCGAGCGGAGTTTGCGTCCTCCTGCAGCAGTTGTCAAAAAGGCAGCTGTGACTTTCTTGGCTCCTCCATATGGCTTCCCTCAGAGACACTGGCGGTCACCACACACCTCGGACTTTCAGGTACGACTTTATAATCTCACTAAAACACTAGTAACACAATAAGCAGATAAGGGATTTTCCAGAATTATCCTAGTAAATGTGTCTAATAACATCTGAATGGCTCCCACTGCCGTCACCTTTTTTTTCTCCTTTCTTTCTTGTGCTTCACTCTAACTTTCCTCATCCACAAATCTTTCATCCTCGCTCAAATTAATGGGGAAATTGTCGCTTTCTCGGTCCGAATAGCTCTCGCTGCTGCTGGCTACGATTTTAAACAATGTTCAGATGTGAGGAGCTCCACAACCCGTGACGTCACGCGCACATTGTCTGCTACTTCCTGTACAGGCAAGGCTTTTTTATTGGCGACCAAAAATTGCGAACTTTATCGTGGATGTTCTCTACTAAATCCTTTCAGCAAAAATATGGCAATATGGTGAAATGATGAAGTATGACACATAGAATGGACCTGCTATCCCCGTTTAAATAAGAACATCTCATTTCAGTAGGCCTTTAACAACAACACATCATTTGCAGACTATAATTACTGTTTTGCAAAAAATATTTTGAACCCAAATAGGTGAAATTACAGACGGCACACCAGACTGTATCTCGCGGTACACTAGTGGTTGAAAAACACTGCCTTAAAGGGGAACATTATCAGCAGACCTATGTAAGCGTCAATATATACCTTGATGGTGCACAAAAAAGACCAAATATTTTTTTCAACCGATTTCCGAACTCTAAATGGGTGAATTTTGGCGAATTAAACGCCTTTCTGTTTATCGGTCTTGTAGCGATGACGTCAGAATGTGACGTCGCCGAGGTAATACAGCCGCCATTTTCATTTTCAACACATTACAAACACCGGGTCTCAGCTCTGTTATTTTCCGTCTTTTCGACTATTTTTTGGAACTTTGGAGACATCATGCCTCGTCGGTGTGTTGTCGGAGGGTGTAACAACACTAACAGGGAGGGATTCAAGTTGCACCACTGGCAAGAAATCTTCCGCCAGACCCCCATTGAATGTACCAGAGTGTCTCCACATTTTACCGGCGGTGCTAAAGCAGACATGGCACAGAGATGTATGGATAACCTGCAGATGCATTTGCAACTATATTACGTTTCCTTCCAACCACATTTAATGCGAAACAAACACTTACCAATCGACGGATTTAAGTTGCTCCAGTGTCACAAGATGTGAAAGTCCTGATCGTTTGGTCCGCACATTTTACCGGCGATGCTAACGCAGCTATTTGGCCATGCTATGGCTATGAGTAGCGTCAATAGCTATTCGCTCAACAGCTTCAGTTTCTTCTTCAATACTTTCATACTCCAACCACAACAAACTCCCTTTTTTGTCTCTCATGGACACACACCTGTTGTTGTGAACTTTGGACTAGCGACGGCAAATACATCAAGGCCGCGGAACACAGACACACTATGGGCTTTACACACACACACACATCTGCACAAAAAATATACGCCACACATACACCCTCCTGTCCCCCAATCCAACGCCCTCGACGCAATCCCGTAGGGGTGATGAATGGATGGTCAGCGCCTGAGAGCTGCGGCCTACCACCATGACCTTGAACTACCTTCCCTCTGTTGCTAGATATCTGGAGATGTATGTTGTAATATGTATATGTGCTTTGCTATGGAGGTTTTTTTCCCACTCCGAACTGGGCCCCCTTAGGAGTCCAGTCTGGATCGTATTTTTTTACTCAACCTTCCCCAGCGTTTACCTTTTTCCCATCTTTTACGGGGCGCCTTATGGTGACCCATCAGCGTTCTTGTTCTGTAACCATGTATACTGTTTGTTTGTCTAATCTTGAACAGGCTTGTGCTGAAAACAAAGTTTCGTTGTACTTGTTCCAACGACAATAAAGACCTACCTACCATACTCCAACCATCCGTTTCAATACATGCGTAATCTGTTCAATTGCTTAAACCGCTGAAAATCCGAGTCTGAATCCGAGCTAATGTCGCTATATCTTGCTGTGGTATCTGCCATTGTTTGTTTACATCGGCAGCACTGTGTGACGTCACAGGGAAATGGATAGTGGCATCGCAAATAGCGAAAATCAAGCACTTTAAAGCTTTTTTTAGGGCTATTCGTGGACTGGTAAATTTTTTATTGTTTTTAACCCTTTTGAAATTGTGATAATGTTCCCCTTTAAAGCATCAACACGTATGGCCTTAGCGCGTGTGTATATATGCGTGGTGAAACATTCCAGCAGAGGGATTCAGGGTTCAGCTGTCGTCTGGGCTATTTTGCCACCGGTGCATGGCGGAGGATTGTTCCAGGGGGGGGCTGGGATGGATGAGGATGAGCTCTATTGGAAAACTCCTTCCTGGAATCCCCACTGGGACTGTTCCAGGAGGGAGCCAAAGCGATGCCACTCAAAGCGGAAAAATAATTAACCGATACTCCGCCGTGACCGGAAAAAAAAATCCCAGGTGTGTGCTTTGAATTTAGTTTCAACTTCCACTCCGCACTTAATCTTGCCCATTAACTCCGCCGTGTGAACAAAAGAGGCTGCTCTCCAATTTGTTTGGCAATGTCTCTCTTCCTGAAAGAGAGAGATTCCCCCGATTCCCCCGACCCGCAAGATTAAATCGGAGGAAGCGGCGAAACTAGGCTAGCAGGAGCAAGACGGGGGCGCTCGGGAGCCGGCCGGGGCCGATACCTACCGCTCGGCTAATTCACGCCTGCCAGGGTCCGACGCAGACGGAATCAATGCAAGACACAAAATCCGCCCCAGTTTCCCGATTTAGGTCGGCTGAGTGCTCGCGCCGAGGCTGCCTGTAATTAAATAAAAGTATTCCGCAAAAAGTCCGCAGGAGGCAGATGCAGATGAGGAGGGAGGGGCCGGTGAAGGCTGGAGTGATTAATTTCATCTTTGTTTTTCTCCTCCCACCCGAGCGGGGGAAAAGGTAACCTCATTTGTGTGCCCTGTTCCACGCCTAACGCTAGCCGGAGGGAGGAAAGTCTTCGGAAAAAACAGTGAAGCATTTTAATGAAGCCGTGGAGAGACGCAAACACCGGTGAACAAAAGGAATTCTTGGTGGGACGTCCGTCGACAGCACGTCTCCTTCCTGTCTGCGTCTTCTAGGTCCCGATGCAAGTTCTTCTGTAAAACTACAACACAGCAATTCTTCAAGGATAAGCCGCCCCTTTTCCATCTTTGAATCGCAGTTCCTTCGCCAGGCTTCCAGAGTCCTGACCTCAACACGCTCTAAAGCAGGGGTCGGGAACCTTTTTGGCTGAAAGAGCCAAGAAAGCCAAATATTTTAAAATGTATTTCTGTAAGATCAATCAATCATCAATCAATGTTTACTTATATAGCCCTAAATCACTAGTGTCTCAAAGGGCTGCACAAACCACTACCACATCCTCGGTAGGCCCACATAAGGGCAAGGAAAACTCACACCCAGTGGGACGTCGGTGACAATGATGACTATGAGAACCTTGGAGAGGAGGAAAGCAATGGATGTCGAGCGGGTCTAACATTATACTGTGAAAGTTCAAAACATAATGGATCCAAGAGTCCAGTCCAAAGCGGATCCGACACAGCAGCGAGAGTCCCGTTCACAGCGGAGCCAGCAGGAAACCATCCCAAGCGGAGGCGGATCAGCAGCGCAGAGATGTCCCCAGCCGATACACAGGCAAGCAGTACATGGCCACCGGATCGGACCGGACCCCCTCCACAAGGGAGAGTGGGACATAGAAGAAAAATAAAAGAAACGGCAGATCAACTGGTCTAAAAAGGGAGTCTATTTAAAGGCTAGAGTATACAGATGAGTTTTAAGGTGAGACTTAAATGCTTCTACTGAGGTGGCATCTCGTACTGTTACCGGGAGGGCATTCCAGAGTACTGGAGCCCGAACGGAAAACGCTCTATAGCCCGCAGACTTTTTTTGGGCTTTGGGAATCACTAATAAGCCGGAGTCCTTTGAAGGCAGATTTCTTGCCGGGACATATGGTACAATACAATCGGCAAGATAGGATGGAGCTAGACCGTGTAGTATTTTATACGTAAGTAGTAAAACCTTAAAGTCACATCTTAAGTGCACAGGAAGCCAGTGCAGGAGTAATAGAGCCATATAATTTTTTTTTAACACTGAACACAAATAAACATGTGCATTTTATAAAAGGTCTCTTATTCTTTGGAATAATATTGTTATTCTGAAGCTAACTGTGGAAGGAGCGTGGCCTGCGGGCCTGAAGCGAAGCAGGGTGTGCCAGTACCGGCTTCGAAATCAGCGACAGGTGCGTCGATTGCCCACCTGGGCCTTTTTATCTAATCACCTGTCGCTCTGTAATAAGCAGCAGCCAGGAGGAGAGACGGGGTCGGGGCTAGAGTCAGAGTGCAAGCAAGAACGAAAGAGAAAAAGACAATTGCTGGAAAGCAATTGCGAGACTTATTGAAAAATAAAATATTGTAAGCCTGAAACAGGCTCTTATGTCGGTGCTTGCTGGTCTGAAGAACCCCCAGGAGGGCTAGCCCCACACTAACCAATAATAAATAAATTACTTCTTACAATTAACGTATAAAAGCATGAGAATGTTTTATATTTTGAACGTTATTTTTAACACTGTGATTACAAGTGGAATTATTCATAATTATCGTGTTAAGCAATGTCAGCTCAGATTTATCTGAGAGCCAGATGCAGTCATCAAAAGAGCCACATCTGGCTCTAGAGCCATAGGTTACCTACCCCTGGTCTAAAGTCTTGTCGGAAGCCATCCCAGAATTGTGGATACAGTTCCGGCTGCAGAAAGATGACAAAGACCCTTTTTTTAGGGGTCAAATTTAGAGAAAAAAAATGTGTCCGTGGGGGCGGTATATTTATTTTTAAAAACACTAATACAAAACCTCATAATAATGTCTGATTGAATACTAAAAACGGTATGACGGACCACCTTAAAAAACTTTTTTTTTTTTTTTTTTACTGAATGAGACACCCAGAATGTCTTTGAAAATAAAGAATGTGGCATTTACAATATTAATTATGAAGGATAAAACACTGAATATTGACAACATGTGGACCTCACCCCCCCTCTCCATCGACATATTTTAAAATCAAGCAAAACGCAAAAAATGCAACAAACACTGCAAAATATGAACGAGAAGGGTAAAAAAAAAAACCTCCTACAATCTGATATATCTGATATATCACTGAACTTTTGAGCTTTGTTGTAAAAATCTCCTTCATATATATATATATATATATATATATATATATGTATATATATATATATATATATATATATATATATGTTCCCAATTAGCCTGCACACCTGTGGGATGTTCCAAATAAGTGTTTGATGAGCATTTCTCAGCTTTATCAGTATTTATTGCCACTTTTCCCAACTTCTTTGTCACGTGTTGCTGGCATCAAATTCTAAAGTTAATGATTATTTGCACACCATAAAATTTTTTTATCAGTTTGAAAATCAAATATGTTGGCAAGACACTTTACCCACCTGCTCCCAGTGTCACCCACACTAGTTTAAATGTAACTCAGATATTCAACTGAATATGGGTTGAAAAGGATTTGCAAATCATTGTATTCTGTTTATATTTACATCTAACACAATTTCCCAACTCATATGGAAACGGGGTTTGTAAATGAAGAGAAAATATAAACATTCCACCACCGCTGACACCTACTTCATCCTCCGAGGTGGCGGCGGTGTTGAGGTTTAATGCTGCATTAGGGTCCTCGGCAAAGAGGATTATGGCTCCACTCCAGATGAGGGTCCCGGGGGGAGCTTACGTGTGATGCATCATTACTGTGCTAAATATTATAAACTTATCACTCTCCTCGGGCACTGTTCCCCTAGCATTCAAAAAAGCGGTTATTCATCCTCTCCTTAAAAGACCTAACCTCGATCCTGACCTCATGGTAAACTACCGACCGGTGTCTCACCTTCCCTTTATTTCAAAAATCCTCGAAAAAAAATTGTTGCGGAGCAGTTAAATGAACACTTAGCGTCCAACAATCTATGTGAAACCTTTCAATCCGGTTTCAGGGCAAATCACTCCACGGAGACAGCCCTCGCAAAAATGACTAATGATCTGTTGCTAACGATGGATTCTGACGCGTCATCTATGTTGCTGCTCCTCGATCATAATATTTTATTAGAACGTATCAAAACATGAATTGGTATGTCAGAATTAGCCCTGTCTTGGTTGAACTCTTATCTTACTGATAGGATGCAGTGTGTCTCCCATATTTAGGGCTATATAAGTAAACATTGATTGATTGATTGATACTGATGATGTCTGAAAACATCCACCAAACAAATCAATGTCTGCCAGCACTGCTGGGTTCACCTCCGATCTGAGGAGATGCCAAATGTAATAGCAACCTTTGATTTTTCTACAAACGCGCAAAATCTCCTTCCACGTCTTTCCCTGACACCCACATTTTAGGCTGGCCGCTCTGGAAACACACCCACACCTCGTCTGAGCTCCTGTGACTTAGATTACCATAGTAACTAATTACATGACCATAGTAACTAATTACAAACCCTGTTTCCGTATGAGTTGGGAAATAGTGTTGGATGTAAATACAAACGGAATAAAATGATTATCTTCGGCTCTTCACACACACACAATTGAATGCCATCCATACTTGGTCAACAGCTGTACAGGTCACACTGAGGGTGGCCGTATAAACAACTTTAACACTGTTACAAATATGCGCTACACTGTGAACCCACACCAAACAAAGATGACAAACACATTTCGGGAGAACATCCGCACCGTAACACAACATAAACACAACAGAACAAATAACCAGACCCCCCTTGCAGCACTAACTGTTCCAGGACGCTACAATATACACCTTCTGCTATCCCCCACGCCCTCACCTCAACCTCCTCATACTCCCTCAGGGAGAGCATGTCCCAAATTCCAAGCTGCTGTTTTGAGGCATGTTAAAAAAAATAATGCACTTTGTGACTTCAATAATAAATATAACAGTGCCCTGTTGTCATTTTTTTTCCATAACTTGAGTTGTTGTATTTTAGAAAACCTTGTTACATTGTTTAATGCATCCAGCAGGGCAACACAACACAATTAGGCATCATAATGCGTGAATTCCACAACTGTATACATCAGTATAAATATATATATATATATATATATATATATATATATATAGAGAAATCTGCCTGGAGCCGCAAAAAATTAAAAGCCTTATATAAGTGTTATAATGAGGACAACACATGATGTAAGTGTCTATATTCGCTATATTAGCCTACTATCAAAGGCTGACTCTAATTTTCCGTTGACAGAAATGTTGTATTTTAATATTTATTCTACACATTTTAGCAACATTGGAAATCATTACTAAAATGGAGGCTTTTCAGAGGGTGCGATAACTCCTGGAAAATGACCAAAGGTATAAATCCAAGTTTAAGGAAACTGCAGGCTGCCTTCTTCTAATGGATTTATAACAATCTTTGCAAACTGGGGAACGTTTGCTGTGGTCTGGAACAACATGGCACACAAACAACAGAAATGCAGCCAATATTACATACATACGGGTAATGTATCATGAGACATGCAAATATAAATTAAATACATAAAGAACATAAGTAACATGAATTAAATGAGCTCAAATATACCTACAAACGAGTCGTAATGATGCAATATGTACATACAGCTAGCCTAAATAGCATGATAGCATCGGTTAGCTTGCAGTTTGGATTGACCAAATATGCCTGATAAGCACTCCAGTAAATCAATAAAATCAACAAAGCTCACTTTTGTGCATTCACGCACAGTATAAAAGTTTTGGTGGACAAAATGAGACAAAGAAGGAGTGGCATAAAACACATCTTTCTGTGGCAGCATCGGAGAAAGTTGTACTTGTAAACAAACTACGATGAGTTCAAGGATCGCTGAAATTAGTAGGAAAAAACAGCTCTTGCCAAACAGTCACATCAGTAAAGCATGTCTAACATAAACAGTGGGATTTCCAACAATTAGGAAGGTTTGTGTCATGTTTGTCCTAATACAGAAAATATATTACAACAAAAAAATGATTCTTTTATTTAGTTTTCACACATCTCTGAAAGAGGTCCAGGATGCTTTTGGCTCTGGAGCTAGAGCTAGAGCTAGAGCTAGGGGTTCAGAATATTGGTCAAGCATAATTTGACAACGGTGACCACCTGAAACCCGCTAAGAATGTTCATAACAAACTAAACCTTTACAACAAAGAGCAGTAGCCCAGTTCCAGGCTCTTGTTCTGAACCAGATACCCAAAATCTCCGACTTAGTCCTCTGCAAGGTTGACAAATGTGCTGCTTTTTGCATGGCTTGCTGTTCTATGGCTGAGCCTGCTGGTGGCGCTCTGCCGCTTGCATCCGGGACAACCTGTTTAGAGCCTCACGATGGTCAGATACTGGTGCTGGACTGTATTGATCGTGGTCGAGATGTGGCTAAGACGATAAGAAAGACAGTTTGATTCTAATCAGGTTTTAATTGAACCAGCAGGTCCAGTCATGGATCACACACCTACTCCTTTTTAGACACGCTGAATTGTAGGACTGATAAGTTGTCCTACAATGGAAACTAAACCAACCAATCAACAACTGCTTGTGCTTTGAAAACTGAGGGCCATGTCAAAGCATTGCAGAGAGGATTTGTAGACATTTGTAAACATTATACAATATACAAACCCCGTTTCCATAGGAGTTGGGAAATTGTGTTTGATGTAAATATAAACAGAATACAATGATTTGCAAATCATTTTCAACCCATATTCAAATGAATGCACTACAGAGATAAGATATTTTCATAAACTTTATTTCGTTTTTTTGCAAATAATAATTAACTTAGAATTTCATGGCTGCAACATGTGCCAAAGTAGTTGGGAAAGGGCATGTTCACCACTGTGTTACATCACCTTTTCTTTTAACAACACTCAATAAACGTTTGGGAACTGAGGAAACTAATTGTTGAAGCTTTGAAAGTGGAATTTTTTCCCATTCTTGTTTTATGGGGCGGTATAGCTCGGTTGGTAGAGTGGCCGTGCCAGCAACTTGAGGGTTGCAGGTTCGATTCCCGCTTCCGCCATCCTAGTCACTTCCGTTGTGTCCTTGGGCAAGACACTTTACCCACCTGCTCCCAGTGCCACCCACACTGCTTTAAATGTAACTTAGATATTGGGTTTCACTATGTAAAGCGCTTTGAGTCACTAGAGAAAAGCGCTATATAAATATAATTCACTTCACTTCACTATGTAGAGCAGGGGTGTCAAACTCAAATACAGAGTGGGCCAAAATTTTAAACGGAACAGAGGTGGAACAAATGAACCTTTTAATAGGGACCCAAACAAGTTTTGCATTAAATATTGAACAAGCAAGGCTTATATAACTTTAGTGACATGCAAAATCCAGTTTCAAATAATAAATAATAATTAAAAGAATATCAATGGCATATCAAATTTAAATAAAAATTGTATGACTTTTTTTCTATTTGCAATCTTCTGAGGTAAATATAATTTTTTTCCACAGTTTAATAATAAATTTGAAAATAAAATAACAATAATGAATGAACCAAACATTCAAGCCATGAAGTAGCAAGAGAAAATGCATGAATAAAACGTTAATTATTGGTCAGTTTGCTGGAAGTTTCCTGGAAGAGTTAGTGCTGCAAGGGGGTCTGTGTATTTGTTCTGTTGTGTTATGGTGCAGATGTTCACCCGAAATGTGTTTGTCATTCTTGTTTGGTGTGTGTGGCGCATATTTGTAACAGTGCTAACGTTGTTTGTACAGCCACCCTCAGTGTGACCTCTATGGCTGTTGACCAAGTATGCCTTGCATTCATTTGTGCGTGTGTGTGTGTGTGTATGTGTGTGTGTGTGTGTGTGTGTGTGTGTGTGTGTGTGTGTGTGTGTGTGTGTGTGTGTGTGTGTGTAAAAGCCACAAATATTATGTGACACATGTAGGAAAAGCGGACATGACGACAGGTTGTAGAGAACGCTAGAGGCAGTGCCTTAAATGCACACCCCCAATATAGTTGTCCAGGTGGAAATCGGTAGAAATTCGGGAGAATGGTTGCCCCGGGAGATTTTCGGGAGGGGCACTGAACTTCGGGAGTCTACCGGGAAAATTAGGGGGGTTGGCAAGTATGAGTATTAGCGGTGAATGCGGTGTTATACAGCGGCACCGACGCTGTATAACAATATCAATTTGGCTCTAATGCTAAATTGATATTGCCTCAGGGGCCAAATTAAATTACACGGCGGGCCAGAGTTTGACACCCATGATGTAGAACTTCAGTGGTTCAACAGTCCGGGGTCTCCGCTGTCGTATTTTACGCTTCATAATGCGCCACACATTTTCCATGGGAGACAGGTCTGGAGTGAAGGTGGGCCAGGAAGGTACCCGCACTCTTTTTTTACGAAGCCACGATGTTGTAACACGTGCTAAATGTGTTTTGGCATCGTCTTGCTGAAATAAGCAGGGGCGTCCATGAAAAAGATGGCGCTTAGATGGCGGCATATGTTGTTCCAAAACCTGTATGTACCTTTCAGCATTAATGGTGCCTTCAAAGATGTGTAAGTTACCCATGCCTTGGGCACTAATGCACCCCCATACCATCACTGGATGGTTCGCTTCCCCTTTGGTCCGGATGACACGATGTCGAATATTTCCAAAAACAATTTGAAATGTGGACTCTTCAGACCACAGAACACTTTTCCATTTTGCATCAGTCCATCTTAGATGATCTCGGGCCCAGAGAAGCCGGCGGCGTTTCTGGATGTTGTTGATAAATGGCTTTCGTTTTGCATAGTAGAGCTTTAACTTGCACTTACAGATGTAGCGACGAACTGTATTTAGTGACAGTGGTTTTAAGAAGTGTTCCTGAGCCCATGTGGTGATATCCTTTAGAGATTGATGTCGGTTTTTGATACAGTGCCATCTGAGGAATCGAAGGTCACGGTCAATCAATGTTGGTTTCCGGCCATGCCGCTTACATGGAGTGATTTCTCCAGATTCTCTGAACCTTTTGATGATATTATGGAGCGTAGATGTTGAAATCCCTAAAAATTCTTGCAATTGCACTTTGAGAAACGTTGTTCTTAAACTGTTTGACTATTTGCTCACGCAGTTGTGGACAAAGGGGTGTACCTCACCCCATCCTTTCTTGTGAAAGACTGAGCATTTTTTGGGAAGCTGTTTTTATACCCAATCATGGCACCCACCTGTTCCCCATTAGCCTGCACACCTGTGGGATGTTCCAAATAAGTGTTTGATGAGCATTTCTCAGCTTTATCAGTATTTATTGCCACTTTTCCCAACTTCTTTGTCACGTGTTGCTGGCATCAAATTCTAAAGTTAATGATTATTTGCACACAAAAATTTTTTTTTATCAGTTTGAAAATCAAATATGTTGGCAAGACACTTTACCCACCTGCTCCCAGTGTCACCCACACTAGTTTAAATGTAACTCAGATATTCAACAGAATATGGGTTGAAAAGGATTTGCAAATCATTGTATTCTGTTTATATTTACATCAAACACAATTTCCCAACTCATATGGAAACGTGGTTTGTAAATGAAGAGAAAATATAAACATTCCACCACCGCGCTCCACTGACACCTAGTTCATCCTCCAAGGTGGCGGCTGTGTTGAGGTTTAATGCTGCATTAGGGTCCTCGGCAAAGAGGATTATGGCTCCACTCCAGATGAGGGTCCCGGGGGGAGCTTACGTGTGATGCATCATTACTGTGCTAAATATTATAAACTTATCACTTTCCTCGGGCACTGTTCCCTTAGCATTCAAAAAAGCGGTTATTCATCCTCTTCTTAAAAGACCTAACCTCGATCCTGACCTCATGGTAAACTACCGACCGGTGTCTCACCTTCCCTTTATTTCAAAAATCCTCGAAAAAAAATTGTTGCGGAGCAGTTAAATGAACACTTAGCATCTAACAATCTATGTGAAACCTTTCAATCCGGTTTCAGGGCAAATCACTCCACGGAGACAGCCCTCGCAAAAATGACTAATGATCTATTGCTAACGATGGATTCTGATGCGTCATCTATGTTGCTGCTCCTCGATCATAATATTTTATTAGAACGTATCAAAACACGAATTGGTATGTCAGACTTAGCCCTGTCTTGGTTTAACTCTTATCTTACTAATAGGATGCAGTGTGTCTCCCATATTTAGGGCTATATAAGTAAACATTGATTGATTGATTGATACTGATGATGTCTGAAAACATCCACCAAACAAATCCATGTCTGCCAGCACCATCGTCCCCTGTCTGCTGGGTTCACCTCCGATCTGAAGAGATGCCAAATGTAATAGCAACCTTTGATTTTTCTACAAACGCGCAACATGCAATTATCGTGAAAGGAATAAGGAAAAGAGCAGCGGATCCAATTGCAGGTCACTATTTATAGCGACGCCACGCTCATTAGGTCACAACAGACGGCCCGGGCTGGTCGGAGGACTGGGGCATCAGCTCCAGCGTGCTTGACTGCACCGTATCTCACAAGAGAGATTTAGCAGGCATTTTCAGGACAGTGTCTGTTCTCAGGGGGCAGGAATTCACACAATGATGTTTGTGAGTTGACTTACTATCAGTTGGTAATAAATCTCCAAGCTGTATGCCGACTGCTCTAAAGAATACACAAGTTTCCCTTCAATGTTTTCGTCCCGTGAGATGATATATTGTAAATACAGTATATGTGGACTCTCTCTACACCAAACTCCATTTACCTGGGGGCCACTGGATGCAGAGTCTGGGTGAGGTTGGGCCGCAAGAAAAGATTTCTTTAAAAAAAATGTTGCATACTCCTCAGCATGTCTAGTTGTATAATGACGTATCGTTGATTGATTGATACTTTTATTAGTAGATTGCACAGTTCAGTAAATATTCCGTACAATTGACCACTAAATGGTAGTGGTGTAACGGTACACAAAAATTTCGGTTCGGTACGTACCTCGGTTTAGAGGTCACGGTTCCGTTCATTTTCGGTACAGTGAGAAAACAACAAAATGTACAATTTTTGGTTATTTATTTACCAAATTTGTAAAAAATGGCATAACATACATATACACACAGGGTCCATTGCCAGGGTTAATACATACATAACATATATAAAATAAAAACTAAATAAGATAAGGCTCAGAATGGTTTCTTAACAAAACGTTTCTAAATATAAAGTGCTTTTTTTGATTGATTGATACTTTTATTAGTAGATTGCAAAGTACAGTACATATTCCGTACAATTGACCACTAAATGGTAACACCCCGATACGTTTTTCAACTTGTTTAACCTTCCTCTTGTGTTAGCTTTCTGTTACCATCTCTTATGTTAACGGGTCGGTTTTGACCCATGTTTTAAATCAGCTGTAAAATACACTAAAAACAATTATCTATCATCCAATTTGTTTCTCATCTCTTGGTTACCTTGTTAGGCTTCCTTATCCTTGAAAATATTGGTTTTAATATTTTGGGTTTGGGCCATTGGGCCTTATTTTGTCAGTATACCCCTCGATTTCAATTTTTTAAAAATGGTAAAACGAACCTCATGAGAATCATATGAATAAAAAAAGGTTGTTGTGTTACCTAACTATTACTAAGGGGTATTAGAACACATCTCTTAAATAAATGTGTTTTGTTTATTTTTTTCATTTTAAGAATTTTAACTATAGTAACATCTATGGTGTTACAGGTCAATTTTGACCCATATATATTTACTTCAAGAAAAAGGCTAAAAAGTATTTTTTTCAGCAACAGAAATCCAACATCAAACAAACAACCAATCAAGCAAATGAAACCAAGAGAAATAGATTACTAGTTCCAAAACTAATAAAAAAACAAAATCAGAGTGGCAAAAAGTGACACTTTTAGTGTCCGTCTTTTGTTTGTGTTTGTACAGGATAACAAGGTAAAATGAGAATCCACTAAAGCTCACATGATTGGGAGAGGAGCTGGCTGTCAGTGTGTTCAGTTTTGGCTCTTATCATTGCTTTATCATCTTATTTTTATAACCGGGTCGAAACCGACCCTAACAACACCAAGGGCATAATTTCTACCAGAGCATTTTATAATTTAGTGAAAAAAATAAAAATGTTTTATTTTGTTGACAAAGAGGTTCCTGACAAAGTCAAAAAGCTTTGATGCAAAAAAATAAATGTGGTGCTTTTATGCATTTAAACACTAAAACGGGTCGGTGCCGACCCTAACACAAGACGAAGGTTAAGTCGAGGTCCACGTTAATCAACATTAAACTGCCCCCCCCTACCCCAGCCTGGCAAACTTGGTAGTAAGAGGATATATGGGCTTATTGTTCTTCCACCATAGAGGTGGGTCAAATCAAAATTAAACTGCCTCCAGTTGTTGCTCAGAAGAAATAAAATGACACAACTTTTGTTTTACATTCAAAAAGTGCAACATGAAACAGTTTCAAGTCAACTCAGCCTCAGATTAACTTTTCTTCCCCCCAGCCTGGCTAACTTGGTAGTAAGAGGATATATGGGCTTATTGTTCTTCCCCCATAGAGGTGGGTCAAAATCTAGTTTTAATGCAATACAGCAACCCCCCGCGATCCTGAACAGGACAAGCGGTAGTAAATGGATGGATGGATGGTCTTAAATGTGTTGCTATAAAAACATTTGTTATTGCTTTGGCCTTGCCAGGCTGGCCGAGGAGAGGCTGCTTCTCTTTCTTAAAGCGATGTTCGCTTGGGGGTGGTGCCGCTTCAAAGGGGTTAGCATGTTGTTGTGCTGGCAGAAGCGTACCTTACTGCTGCTGAACAATGTCGGCAAACCTCCGTCCTCCATTGTTGTATCACACAGCGCAGCCAAAGTGTTCCCAAACGGGAGATGTTAACGAGGCAGGAGGGTCTTCCAGCTCTGGCTTTTGCATGTTGTCCTAGCCCGGTCGCTGCTAGTCTGCCGTGTGTTGTGCCTCGCTCTGCAATGTTTACACAACATGCGGTGCGCTACCTGATATGTTCGTGTGGAAACTCGTTCGGTACACCTGCGAACTGAACCGAAACCTCCGTACCAAAACAGTTCAATACAAATACATGTACCGTTACAACCCCACTAAATGGTAAGACCCAAATAAGTTTTTCAACTTGTTTAAGTCGGGGTCCACGTTAATCAATTCATGGTACAAATATATACTATCAGCATAATACAGTCATCACACAAGTTAATCATCATAGTATATACATTGAATTATTTACATTATTTACAATCCGGGGGGTGGGATGAGGAGCTTTGGTTGATATCAGTACTTCAGTCATCAACAATTGCATCAACAGAGAAATGGACATTGAAAGAGTGTAGGTCTTATTTAGTAGGATATGTACAGCCAGCAGAGAACATAGTGAGTTCACATAGCATGAGAACAAGTGTATACATTAGAAGTACATTTGATTATTTACATTAGGTTATTTATAATCCGGGGAGATGGGATGTGAATGGAGGAGGGTATTAGTTAAGGGTTGAAGTTGCCTGGAGGTGTTGTTTTAGAGCACTTTTGAAGGAATATAGAGATGCACTTACTTTTATACCTGTTGGGAGTGCATTCCACATTGATGTGGCATAGAAAGAGAATGAGTTAAGACCTTTGTTAGATGGGAATCTGGGTTTAACGTGGTTTGTGGAGCTCCCCCTGGTGTTGTGGTTATGGCGGTCATTTACGTTAAGGAAGTAGTTTGACATGTACTTCGGTATCAAGGAGGTGTAGCGGATTTTATAGACCAGGCTCAGTGCAAGTTGTTTGACTCTGTCCTCCACCCTGAGCCAGCCCACTTTGGAGAAGTGGGTTGGAGTGAGGTGTGATCTGGGGTGGAGGTCTAAAAGTAACCGGACTAGCTTATTCTGGGATGTTTGGAGTCTAGATTTGAGGGTTTTGGAGGTGCTGGGGTACCAGGAGGTGCAAGCGTAATGGAAAAAAGGGTTGAATGAGAGTTCCCGCTAGAATCTTCAAGGTGCTTTTGTTGACCAGAGAGGAGATTCTGTAGAGGAATCTCGTTCTTTGGTTGACCTTTTTGATTACCTTGGTTGCCATTTTATCACAGGAAAGATTGGCCTCTAGAATGGAACCTAGGTAGGTGATCTCATCTTTCCTGGTGATAACAATGTCACCCACTTTTATAGTCAAGTCACTGACTTTCTTGAGGTTGATGTGGGACCCAAGTAGGATGGATTCCGTTTAACCTAAGTGTATGGATAGCTTGTATCCCTCGTGCACCGCAACTTTCTCTGTGCAAATAAGACACGTCGGGGTGCCCCTGTGCTCAAAAAAGAAATATTCCATTGCCCACTTTTCCTGGAATTGTCTTTGCTCATCACTAACCTTTCTCTTCACTGCAGGCTTTGAAAAAGACATGTTTGGGGTTGTGGAATATATTTATATTTAGCCGACGCACGGAGAATAATGTTGTGGAGAGGCAGAACCAACGGTACGACAAACAGGCAGGGCACGCTGAAGCCCCGCCCAAGATGGCGGCGAGGAGGCGGGGATGGCGAGCGAACGGCGAGGCGGGGCGTGCCGGGAGGGACGCCACAAACGAGATCAGGTTTGTGGATCGCAGGGTTAACATACCTCCTCTTGGTGAATAAAAGGGGAGAAGGAGGAGAGAACGGGGCAGACGGAGTAGGAGAGCCCGCAGCACATGCAGCGCACGAGAGACGGAGAGCAAGAGGCAGACGAAGACGCAGCCGACTGAAGAGCGAGCAGTGAAGTGAATTATATTTATATAGCGCTTTTCTCTAGTGACTCAAAGCGCTTTACATAGTGAAACCCCAATATCTAAGTTACATTTAAACCAGTGTGGGTGGCACTGGGAGCCGGTGGGTAAAGTGTCTTGCCCAAGGACACAACGGCAGTGACTAGGATGGCGGAAGCGGGAATCGAACCTGCAACCCTCAAGTTGCTGGCACGGCTACTCTACCAACCGAGCTATGCCGCCCCAGTGGAGAAGGAAGGAGCTGAAAAGCGACCCGGCCTACACTAAGGTTTATTTAAAAAAATAAACAAGAGTCAACCCTTTTCAAGAATGTCCTTCCTTGGTGGTCCATGGAACCCGCATGACAGTGAGAGTCTGTCACAAATGTTATTTCCGCAATGTGTGTCGTTCCGATTTTCCTCCCTACAGCAACACGGTGGTCGGCGGATAATGGCCGGGAAAGTGATGGGGTAGCGAGCGCAAACAAGTGAGTGTTAACGGAGTGTTATCCGGCGTCATATAGAAATATACGTAGTGTGAGGCAATGCAAATTAAACAATAAAAAAAACAAATAACGGTTTGAATTACCGTATTTCCTTGAATTGCCGCCGGGTATATAGTAGAATTACTGCCGGGTCAAACTCGTTTCGCAAAATATTATTTTTATTAGCGCATGTCTAGAATTTCCAGACGGATTTTTTTTTTTGTATTTTTGGTCTGATATGACTCTTTCAACAATTTTGGGTCGCCGCCCCCTGATTTAAGTGAAGGAGCGGGCTCGTAAGGTGTGAACAATGTCCACCAGGGCAGGAGTCCCATTTCAAAAGGCACAAATCACTGCCTTTTTTTTTCTTTTTTTAAACGGGCATGAAAGCATCTTCGCTCAAAAGCGCTCCGAGACTGAAAGATGAGATTTGGCCGTCATCAAGGTCAGACGGAGCCACTGACAGGTCATTATGGGCTATAATAAATAGGTAGACGGACATATGAGCCAAAGATTTCCATTATCGATCCATTAACAGTGAAGATTACTCGGTGCTATTTTTACATTTCCACTACCCTCGGGGAAGAAACCCCCACATGCGCATATAGCACTTGATCAACAAAGCCATCTGTCGTCAAACAGGATCTGGCCGTGGATCCCGGTGAAACGTTTGCTAACTGGCGCACGCCGGATTCAGTCCACGTCTGTATGGATAATATGCGACGGGGCCGGCGTTCAACACAAATTGCTTGCTAGCAAGAATAGCCGGGGGGGCCTCGGATGGAATGAGAACCATCTGCAGCTGAAATGTTGTTGTGGATGTAGGGTGACATAGATAGGGGTGTAACGGTACGTGTATTTGTATTAAACCGTTTCAGTACGGGGGTTTCGGTTCGGTTCGGAGGTGTACCGAACGAGTTCCCACACGGACATACTAGGTTGCGCACCGCAGGTTGTGTAAACAATGCAGAGTGAGGCACAGCACATGGCAGGCTAGCTGCGACCGGGCTAGGACAACATGCAAAAGCCAGAGCTGGAAGACCCTCCTGCCTCGGTAACATCTCCCGTTCGGGAACACTTTGGCTGCGCTGTGCGATACAACAATGGAGGACGGAGGTTTGCCGACATTGTTCAGCAGCAGTAGGGTACGCTTCTGCCAACACGTCAAACATGCTAACTCAATTTAAAGCATCACCACCGCATTCAAGCAGCCTCTCCTCGCAAGTCAGGCAGGGCTGAAGCAATAACAAATGTTTTTTTATACACCATCTATCCATCCATTTCCCACCGCTTGTCCCGTTTGGGGCCGTGGGGGGTTGCTGTATTGCATTAAAAACTAGATTTTGACCCACTTCTATGGTGGAAGAAAAATAAGCCCATATATCCTATTACTACCAAGTTAGCCAGGCTGGGGGGGAAAGGAAGGTTAATCTGAGGCTAAATTGACTTGAAACTGTTTAATGTTGCACTTTTTATATGTAGAAGAAAAGTTTTGTCATTTTATGTCTTCTGAGCAACAACTGGAGGCAGTTTAATGTTGATTAACGCGGACCCCGACTTAAACAAGTTGAAAAACTTATCGGGGTGTTTCCATTTAGTGGTCAATTTTGCGGAATATGTACTGAACTGTGCAATCTACTAATAAAAGTCTCAATCAATCAATCAAATAAAGAACTTTATATGTAGAAACGTTTTGTTAAGAAACCATTCTAAGCCTTATCTTATTTAGTTTTTATTTTATACAAACCCCGTTTCCATATGATAATTAACATAGAATTTCATGGCTGATACATGTGCCAAAGTAGTTGGGAAAGGGCATGTTCACCACTGTGTTACATCACCTTTTCTTTTAACAATACTCAATAAACGTTTCGGAACTGATGAAAACTTTGAAAGTGGAATTCTTTCCATTCTTGTTTTATGTAGAGCTTCAATCGTTCAACAGTCGGGGGTCTCCGCTGTCGTATTTTACGCTTCATAATGCATCACACATTTTCCGTGGGAGAAAGATCTGGACTGCGGGCGGGCCAGGAAAGTACCCGCATTCTTTTTTTACGAAGCAACGCTGTTGTAACACGTGCTGAATGTGGCTTGGCATTGTCTTGTTGAAATAAGCAGGGGCGTCCATGAAAAAGACGGCGCATGGATGGCAGCATATGTTGTTCCAAAACCTGTATGTACCTTTCAGCATTAATGGTGCCTTCACAGATGTGTAAGTTATCCATGACGTAAGCACTAATGCACCCCCATACCATCACAGATGCTGGCTTTTCAACTTTGCGTCGATAACGGTCTGGATGGTTCGCTTCCCCTTTGGTCCGGATGACACCATGTCAAATATATCCAAAAACAATTTGAAATGTGGCCTCGTCAGACCACAGAACACTTTTCCACTTTGCATCGGTCCATTTTAGATGATCGCGGGCCCAGAGAAGCTGGCGACGTTTCTGGATGTTGTTGATAAATGGCTTTCGCTTTGCATAGTACAGCTTTAACTTGCACTTAGAGATGTAGCGACCAACTGTATTTAGTGACAGTGGTTTTATGAAGTGTTCCTGAGCCCATGTGGTGATATCCTTTAGAGGTTGATGTCGGTTTTTTGATACAGTGCCGTCTGAGGTATCGAAGGTCACGGTCATTCAATGTTGGTTTCCGGCCATGCCGCTTACGTGGAGTGATTTCTCCAGATTCTCTGAACCTTTTGATGATATTATGGAGCGTAGATGTTGAAATCCCTCAATTTCTTGCAATGGCACTTTGAGAAAGGTTGTTCTTAAACTGTTTGACTATTTGCTCACGCAGTTGTGGACAAAGGGGTGTACCTCAACCCCTCCTTTCTTGTGAAAGACTGAGCATTTTTTGGGAAGCTGTTTTTATACCCAATCATGTCACCCACCTGTTCCCAATTAGCCTGCACACCTGTGGGATGTTGCAAATAAGTGTTTGATGAGCATTCCTCAACTTTATCAGTATTTATTGCCACCTTTCCCAACTTCTTTGTCACGTGTTACTGGCATCAAATTCTAAAGTTAATGATTATTTGCAAAAAAAAATAATGTTTATCAGTTTTAACATCAAATATGTTGTCTTTGTAGCATATTCAACTGAATATGGGTTAGAAATTATTTGCAAATCATTGTATTCTGTTTATATTTAAATCCAACACAATTTCCCAACTCATATGGAAACAGGGTTAATATATGTTGACCACATTAACCCTGACAATGGATCCTGTGTGTATATATGTATGTTATGCCATTGTTTTCAAATTTGATAAGCAATAACAAAAAAATGTATAATTTGTGTTTTTCTTACTGTACCGAAAATGAACCGAACCGTGACCTCTAAACCGAGGTACGTACCGAACCGAAATGTTTGTGTACCGTTACACCCCTACATAGATGCTAATATTTTAATATCAAATGGCTTTAACAAAGGCTCCCAGGGTGGTTTCCTTCCCCACACAAAGGGGATCCGTTTCAGCTCCTATTTTAGACGCAGCACTGATGAAGCTTCAGTCCACCTCCCCTTAAGGGCGGGGAGTGATTGAAGTCGGGGGAAATCAAGACACCAGGTGGACGCTAAGAGACTTGTGGACCCCCACTTGAAGCCGATGTGGA